>NC_068575.1:7742152-8042152 GCF_025698545.1 Gossypium raimondii
TTATTTTAATAATAAAATTGCACAAAATTGTTGTTGAAAACTTTTCATTTTGTTGTTTCATAATTTCTCGTATTGACATAACTTATCAAGATCTCTTTGTTTTCATTATTTCCATCGTCAATTTTATGCACCTAAATCTCTTCTAGAGTTTTAATAATTATTTATGTCTTGGGTCTCTTCTAGAGCAACAGTCTTGATTATATGACTATCTTGATTTATTTTCTTTTAAGAGAATTTTCATATTTGGAACTAGTCAATCTACCATGCTTTAGGCATGCAACAATTTCATTTATTCTAACAAGGTTATCCTAATAGAGCTTCTAAACATCAACTGATATATAACACTTGGTTATTCTCATTAGGTCAGTAAATACATCTGGCGCTTAACTTATAATTTAGTAAATTATCTTTTGAACTTCGGTTCAAATTACTTTTATGAGGATTTAGATAATGATAATTCATTTCAAGTAATTTATTTTATCCAACAATTATTTCTCTCCCTTAATTTTGGGAAAATTATCAAATCAAATGGTAATCACAAATCATGTTATAATTGAATCTCCAATTTATTCAACACATTAATAAATTCTTGCATTCAATATAACACAATATAACACAATTAATAAATTATCCAATTTATTATACTTGCATTCACTTCACGGAATGTGATTCAATATGATGGCCTTCTACACGTGTAAATAAATTCTTTTATTTAAAGAAACTATATACCACAAATACTCGTGTTTGAATTTAAAATAGTAAAAAATTAACATAATATCAATGTCATTAAGAGCCCTAACTTTGAAGGATAGCAAATGAAATAAAATTTGAATAATATAGAATAATTAGAAACTTTAAGGATCACACGTAACTAATCAGATAAACAAATGACCAATGTAATACACTCTACCCGGCTCGAATCACCAGATCCGAATATCAGATGTTACAGCTCAAAACACTTAATAGAAAATTTATACAATAGGTGTAAACTATTTCTAAACATACTTCATATTATTTTTGTACTATTCTTTAATATAAAAGAGAATATCAAATAATTACATTAAAGTATTAAACAGTGTACAATGTTACAATATAAAACTTTATTAAAGATAGACTCTTTATGGCGTAGGGTACTATAGCCATACTCCTTTGATGTCCTCTGTATACATAATATCCCAACTTGCTGCTACCCTGGCTTGTTCCCTCCTGGTGTACTCATTCTTATAGCAAAACCTGAGACAAGGACAAACACTTGTAAGTTCACGCAAACTTAGTGAGTTTAACCCAAATTACCTTGAAACCTTCCCAGTTGAACATCTTATCTTGAATATTTGGGATTCCCTCTTTGTCCTTGGCGAATACTTTCCTGTTCAGTGTATACATATTCATCAACTTCCTTACTTGACTAATCTATTCACAAATCATTTTTCGGGTTGATTCTAGATTATTAACCAATACAAATCTCATTTCATTCTCAACAAATGTACCTTTTCAAAAAAATATTCATACAAAACCTACCATCAATGAAATCCCCTTCAAATAGACATAGAATACATTTTCCCTAGGATGGATACTCAAAAACACTTCTCTTGGCGGATAGTAAACTAACGGATCTTTTAAGTTGAACTTCATACTAATCTTAATTCTGGAAGATTCTTACTAATTTTGGTAGTTATCAAATTACCAATCAAATCATATCTTGAATCAACCCTAAATCATAACTTATACTGATAATGAAACGTTCCAGATCATCTAGAAAAATTCTAGACGACTATGTTACATAATACGAGAAAGCCCAATTTGACAAACGACTTAGATTCTATATGGCCCCTAAACGAGACATGAAAACCATTCAAATATGACAAATATCAGATAACTTAGATTTCATCCCTACATAGCGT
Source organism: Gossypium raimondii (assembly GCF_025698545.1). Taxonomy (NCBI): domain Eukaryota; kingdom Viridiplantae; phylum Streptophyta; class Magnoliopsida; order Malvales; family Malvaceae; genus Gossypium; species Gossypium raimondii. The sequence continues at coordinate 7,744,054 of NC_068575.1, forward strand.
AGACAAACTCAGTCCATTGAATAATTAGACCTTTCATAAATACAAATACGCCAATATCATGTATTGACAGACTACTATAGTGGATTCTTTATTTAGAAATACAAATGCATATTCTCTTTCAAGAAACACCCCCTTAAAGCTCATACAATTATATCCCAAGACTAAACAAACCAAGTTAACTTCAAACTTATCAAATTATTATCATAAAATTAGCTATCAAAGAAGTCTCAGAACTTACCACAAAGGCAGTTAACCAAATTCTGCCACGCAGACATCACCTAATACGCCATATAGACGTTACAGGATTCACCATAAAGTCAATACAAAATACGCCACTAAGTTTTAGCAGATCACACCACACAAGCATCACACAGAATTACGTGCTTGTTGTCCTGACGGACTTTCTCAAAAGGTGTCACGGGTTTCTCCTTTATGGTCTTATACATATCTTCATATCATAATCTGCCAGTCTAGTCTATCTTTCATTGGAGGCATCACCATGAATGTGTTTATAGACATACAATGCCATGGGTCTCAGCCACATGGTCTTACATAATTCATTCTCATGTTGTGATTTGTCAGTCTGGTTTACATTTCACCAAAGGCTACACCATGAGTGTACTTATTATCAACGTGATTTGCTTGTCCAATAGCAATGTACCTAACCTACCAGAGGCATCACAAATGAATGATATATTCACTTAACATCAATTATACTTACCCAGATTCATTCATTCACTTGACTAATTCATACTTTTCTATACTTGCTTTTACATGTGTACATATCATACGTTATCTTATTCATACAACAACTCATATAACTCATTTATAAACATGAAAAGTTTTTTATGATATGTCACGTATACATGTTTTCACCAGTTATCTGTGGCAACATCTACATAAAATTTTCCATTATAAAATACTACTCATGAGTCAAGATAAAGACTCACCTGAAACTCACTTTTACCACAACTTAAAGCTCTAAACCCGAACGTCTTTCATGAACTAACAACAACAACTGCTTAAAAAATATGGAACCACTATTAAAACTCATTTATATATACATTATATATATACATCCAACACCTCTTAATGGACCTAGACAAGTGTCAAATGCATACAGAAGTTGTCTCCTTAATGTCCTATAAAAATTAGAGAAAATTTGATGTCAATGTTATTTGACTGGTCAAACCATTCAATTGATCGTCAACCAGTTATTGATGGGCGCTGAAACTACCAAATAAAAATTCTTACGATAAAATAACTCTAAACAGTAGTACAAAGTAGTAAGGTCGAATCCACAAGGATTGGTTATTGTTATCTAATTTTATTTTTTTCTTGTGAACAAGATTTCTGTTGTGGCAATGGTCGTACCAACGATTCAAAACAAACTTGCTGAAAAATAAATAAATAAAATAAATTAGGGGAGTTGAAAATGTTTAGAAATTAAATAAGTGAGATAGCATAAATAAACAATTATATTAATCGAAAATAAAATTAAATAAGAAAGTGGATTTGAATTTTGTAAACAGAAATATAAAGCCTTAGCCTTAGACTCAGTGAATTTCGGTTTTCGAATTGATCCTCCAAAATAGATTTTCTCTTCCAAACCATAAGTTGGTTATAGCGATCAAGAACGTCCTAACCGCCAATTCTTCCTTTCGTAGCTGATTTCGATATGACCTGCAAATCAACCCTTACCGTTTGTCTAACTGCGATACACGCATTCACAATTCAAGACCCCAACAGCCTTGCATTTTGAAGAACCCAATTCAGATTAACAGCCTCAATTGTGTGGGGCGTTTAAATTTGATCGCTATCTCCCTTGACGAAAATCCTACTAGTATGACCCCGTCAGGATACGTCAATTTGTTTGTGGGAATTCGAAGTCAGCACGACTGACTTGACCTCCCAACTATATGCCAAAACTACTCCAACCCAACGCGCGCCTTTTGAATTGAAATTTAATTGACTTTAAGGGATGGAATTTGTGCTATCCCATATTCCGGAGAAATGGTGAATACCGTTATGAAATTTTTTAGTGCGGATTCATTTCTTACGATTCTTGACCCGAAAGAATACTGGCCTAAAACTAAATTAGAAGTTTAGTGAAGCATGAAATTAATCATGCTTGGTTGGTGTATGGAAATGGTTTTAATGGAAATTAAGGAAGATGGAAAAGAAAAAAGACTTGAGAAGCAATTAAGCCAAAATATTGAATTGGAAAAAATTGGCAGAATGTCTGTACTTCACACGTGAAAAGAGAAAGAAAAAAAATGAATTGATTTTTTTCTATTCAATTTCCAAATATTTAAGGTGTGTCTTTTAAAGGCCACCATACACCTTATTTATATACAAACCATATACTAAAATTAACCTAACCCACCTAACAACTAATTACATGAAATAAAATATCATATTTTGTTTTCTAAATATGGCTTTTACAAAGTCAAAAATCTAATAAGCCTTTAAATGTCTCCAAATTTCTGATTCAGCCCCTCTTTTATTGATCGTGCTCCAATTTAATCCTTTTCTACTTGTCTTTGAATTAAAGCATCCGAATTTCGTTCCTGACAAAATTTAAACACAAAATCACCAATTTAGAAAGAATTAAATTAATTCATTTGAACACGTAAAATATGCAAAATAAACATGCTATTAGTCACGTTACAGAACCCCACATACACATCGTTTGAACAAACTGGACGTACCATAACTATAGTGATAACTCATATATGGTGTGGCCTTAGAGACATTTTAGTCCTTTACTGGTTTAACATGTACTTAGTAGGCACATCATGGCCAACTAAAACTTTGAGGCGTATTCTTCACTTACCATACTCTATCCTCTATTGAAGATTACTCGAGAATAAATCTGGAGATACTTCTACGACAAATACTTTATGCCAAACTTTAGTTCGCTAGAGGTCTGAAAATTAATAAACTAACTACGAATAGAGCGCCAAAACAGGCAACATTCACAACTATACGCCCTCTCCACAGATTTGCCAAATTTGAGGTGTGACAACTAGATGGTGAAGTTTGATAAATAAAATCTCAGCATTGATATATTAGCTTTTTTGAAGCTTTCAACTATTTTTGTACTACCAAATATTGCAATAATATTGGTTTGTTTCAATACCAAATAAAATAAATACTTTCTATTGATAGTATTCCTTGTTACATTGTCAGAGAGACATATATATTTATATTTTCTTTAAAGAATATTAATATAATTGGACTATATATTTGGAAGTACAACATGTTTGCGACCAATGATTTTTCAATACAAGTTATATCTACCATTTGAAGGGTTATCTTGAGAACTCTCACTCTTCTCTTATTAATTGCCAACGAATTTACAGTTCGTCCCCATTAACTGCTCGGGCGTCGACCCAGGAGAATCAATTCTAGGTTTATTGATAATCCATGACCAACTTCCTTTCATAGTACCTTACTCCCAGGGGAAGTCGAATTCCCGCTGCCTCCTTGAAAGAGAGGTGTCTTGAACCGCTAGACGATAGGGGCATACTTGCCTGATCGCGACCATACTATGCTCATACTATGAGCAGTTTTTTTGAAATTGTCAATATAATGGAATGACTAAAGTTAAAAGCTTTTTTCATCTTTTATGATTTTCCATTTTTGATTCATGATTTATACTCATTAAATCATTCATTTTAATCGCCACTCTATTCAATATAGAAATAAATTAGATAAATTCAATCTATTATATAAATATTTATTAGAAATAAATAGATATTATAAAAAGAAAGTAGATTATAACCTTTAATTTTTTATGCTTCCATTTATTTCAAGAAATGCAATAGATCTAGTAGGGTTGACTTCTAAACATCCCAGTTTTTTTTTTGTTTAAAGGAAACCAATATCATAAAAGCTTGTTGTGATAATTCAGACGATTTAAGACAAATAATAATAATAATAATAATAATAATAATAATAACTCAATAAAAATATATCGAAGCTCTTTATCAATTTAAATTTTGCTTGATAAATCTAAAAGCAATGTCGAGATATTAGTTTTCACCATCCTCGTAAAGATATAAATAAAATAAGTTAATCAAATCAATCACAATTAAACATTAATTAAAAATATTAATCATATCTGAAACTTTAAATAAAAGAAACTTCATATAAAACTTTACATCTTAACATCTAAGATCTTGGATGAAAAAACGAGGATGAATTTGATTATCGATTCAAAGGGACCATCACTTCTAAGCAAGATATTCTTTTATATAAAGTTATTGTCGAATATAATTGAAAATCCTTGAAGCAGCTAAGTGGTTAAATGTGAGGATAATTGCTTAGGGTTATAGGTTCAAAACCTTTCATTATGGTTTTGACCTTTCTTTACTTCTTTCGCGTTTAGATGAAAATCTAAAATTATATATGAACTATGGTTTAATGTGTAATTTGATTTTGTATAATTATACATATGAAATTTTGATTTGACCCAATTATTGATATAACATCATTTTATGTTTATATATTACAAACATAAATAATTGTATTTACCCAATATAAAAATAAATTAATGTATTTTTTAATGTGTATGATTAAATTAAAATTAAAGTTTCAAATATACATTTGAATCACAATTAAAATTTCACGTGTATAATTACACCAAATTAAAATTTATGCATACAATTACACATTAAATCAAAGTTGATCAATAATTTTAAAATTTATCCCAAATAATAATTGTGTAGCGGAGCGGTTAAGCAAAAATGGGATGGTAGAAGACCTCTGATGGTATTTTTTTTCCTTTGAATGCGAGGTTAGAAAAGATAAGCAATAGCAATTGGTGCAGTTTCAATCCTTGACTTTTCTTTTTAGTGCAAAATGTCTTTAGAGTAGTGAGAAAAAAAATTTGCTTATAAAATAAATAATAAAGAGAAAACATATTTTTATTGATTAATGAAAATATTTATAAAACTTCCTCAAAATCTATATTCATAAAAATAAGAAATATACATAACATAAAATTCTAATTTTTTAATGACTTTTAAAATCCTAAAATACATCAAATTTATCTTAATTTTAATTGACATCAATTTTTATTTTTATTTGAAATGACAATAAATTGAAAAGATTACAATAAGATAAAACTAGACTCCCAACCGGGAAACGTCCAACACTTAAAGATCTTCTCTCCTCTCTTGAACTAGTTTTGCGATCCTATCGACCTCTTCATTATCCTCCTTAGGATCGATCTTTCATTTTGGTCCCTCATAACACCCCCAGTTGCAACAAAACCGATTCCCTCTTTAACGACACCATCAGATCTTAAGCGAACCCAATTATTGTTCAATGTCGAAAGTGGTGTTGATATTTGTAAAGCCTCCTTAGTTGCCTTATTATTAGAGAATCCATAGTGTTTGGTCCAACTATAGGATACTTTGATAATTTCATTTGCACTACATGAAATACCCTAAATAAAAGCAGATTGCGATTTTTCCATACACGCCACACAGTAAGACCAAAGAAATATTGCCAATCCACATCCCCTAAATGAATCTGATGATGATTTTATAAATTTGCCGCTAACTACTCAGTTAGGTCTTCTGAGAAAAAGAGAGACATCAATTTAATAAATAAAATATTCAAAACATATACTTACTAATTTTTAAAGAAATGGGATATACTCAAAATACTAAAAGAGGTAGGATTTTTATATTATAGATTAATTAGATTCAATGAATGGAAGTAATAAAACAAAGAGAAGCTAAATAAATATATAAATTTCACTATCTAAAGTTATAAAAAAAACATTAAAACTCCCTTTCCACTTTGCGATAATACCAATTTCAAGATTGGCCTAAAAATATAAAATAATAGTAATGAAAGGTGAGAGGACTTGACCATTTCTCATGTTGTGGGTCAGGGAAACCAAGCTTCGGGAACTCCGAAGTGATGGGCTTCCATGCTTAGTTACTTCTTCCTTTATACATTTTATAATCTATATATATTAATTGCTGTTGAAAATTGGGTTTTTCTTTTTAAACTAGCTCAAAAAATTAAAATATTTATAAAAATAACCTGAAATGAATAGTACAGGGCGATGTCGGCATCTCTATTACCGGCACCCAAGTCAACCACATGAAAATACAGGTATTATCCAAGTATAAATTATTTTTTATTAAGTGTCGACACAGCCAAATATCAGTTAAAAATAATTATTAATTTATTAATTGCTGTTGAAAATTGACCTACAGGCCTTAAATTTTATCTCAAAGCATGGGGTTAATAATATTTTAGGTTCGTGAAGGGAAACTTGAGGATGAATTAAGTAATTTGTAAAGGTTTTGATAGGTATTTTAAGTTGGATTTTTATGAATAAAAGAAATATTATTAATTTTAAAAAATAAATTAAGAAAATAGTTTTTTTTTCAAAATTTAGGGAAATAGGTCGAGTTTTAGAGAGAAAATGTGAAAGCACGCCATATAGAATGCTTATTACAGGACGCACTTTCTGACTTTTTTAACACATTAATTCTTTTGATCAGATGGTTAAATAATATTGATTTCACCTTTGAGTTCCAGGTTTGATTTATCTTCTAAGCACATTTGTATTTTTTATTTCATATTGTTTTAATTTTTTAATTAATAAATATATTGTTTTCAATTTTTTATTTTTAATTAATAACTCTTTTATTTATAAAATCAAATAATTATTGCAAATATCATTATTTTTAGTAAATATAATTTTGTATGTATAATATTTATTTTTAATTCATATCATGAATATAGTAAATTTTAGTATTATATCTTTTGTATATGTATTTGGAATAATTAATTGAAATATTTCACATATAAAAATAATAATGATATTTGAAATAATTATTTCATTTTATAATATTAGGAATCACGATACCCACAATATAGGTGGAGAAAATAAATATTTGAAATATAAATATTGTATATATCAAAAAAATTAGTTGATGTTTTTTAAAATAAAATATATTTAACATAATAAAAAATATAAAAAAACATATACTTTTATTATATAATTATTAATTTATTTATAAAAATAAAGAAGTTATTAATTAAAAATAAAAAATTGAAAATGATATATTTATTAATTAAAACATTAATTAACAATAAAAAAAATTTTAAAACGAACGTGTTTAAAAGAGGAATCAAACTTGAGACTCAAAAACAAAAACACTAACATTTAACCATCTAAAAGCGCACCCTATGGGACGCACTTTCACACACTCTCTTAAAAATCGATCTATTTTCCTAAATTTTGAAAAACGTAACCTATTTCTCTAATTTTTTTAAAATTGACATTTTCTTCTCATTTACCCACCATTTGAAAAAGAAATATACAGTTGCATTAGGATTTAATTTTTGTAGTCTTAAAATATTAAGTTTTGTAACATCTCCGCAATAAATTGAAAAAGACTGACAATAAATATACGTTTTGATATTATTATTATTTATTTAATTTTTAATTAAAGCACATACGTGAATTACCATAAATAAATATAGCTATTCAATCGTCTTGTCTGATAAACAAAATGTTTATATTAAATATATTTTTCATACTTTTCTTCCCAATGTTGATATTATTGTTTATCAACCATAACGATTTTTTGGTTTACCCTTCAATCTAATTTTTCATATTTTTAAATTTAGTTCACCATAAAGTGAGGTAAAAATTATTTCTCTTAATTTTAATAGAAATTAATTAATTTTTTAAAAAATTTAAAATTTTAAAAGTAAAATATATATAATTTATTTTTTTAAATATAAATAATATTATTTTTTGTGAATACAAATAATATAAATTTAAGAACTAAAAGAGGTAAAAAAAAATTGATTAAAAAACTAAAATAATTTTTTTTATAAAATTGGAAGACAAATAAATTATTATGTCAATAATAAGAAGAAAATTCCTTTTTTGAGTCAGTAATTTCTTTGAATCTTCGCCGTTGATCGCCATTACTTTCTACAGAGCAAATGGTACACCGCTGTTGCGCTAGATCAAAAGAAAGCAGCAAATGCACAAATAAAAAGCCTTAAAAACCCTAGCTTGCTTCTTCTTCTTGGTTGCCGCCATTCCCCAGAGCTTCAACGCATTCTTTCACGGGTAGCTCTCTTTTCCCATTAGCAATAATATATGGTTATTTATATGTGTTGCTTTCCGAGAAATTAGGGAACTTTTCATAGAATGTCTGAAAACTACAATAAAGGAAAATCCATTTGTTACTCATAATGTTTTAATATTTTTCCTCTTTTTTAATCAATGTAGCAATTCCTCTGTTTCCATAGGTTTTCTTTTGAATGTAATTTAGTTCCTAATTTTGTCACGATGACCCAACATAGTATATGCCAAGTATAGGATAGTCGAATCGTTGATTTAATGTTTTCATTTGGGCTTATTGGAATACAGCACATTTACCTTTGTATGTGTTTGCGTGTCAAGAACATGAGGGAAAAAAATTAGTCTCATGTTGTTGTACTGACTGGACTTTAGTAAATTTGGTTGATTTTAATATTTTCTATATTGGGTTATTTGAATAGGATAAACTGAAAATGAGTCGAACGGCGGGATCGAAGGGGAAGAAGAAGGGAGTTACCTTCACTATCGATTGTTCGAAGCCAGTGGAGGATAAAATCATGGACATTGCCTCTCTGGAAAAGTTCCTTCAAGAGAGAATCAAGGTTGGAGGCAAGGCTGGTGCACTTGGTGAAACCGTAGCGCTCACTCGCGAGAAGAGCAAAATTACTGTCACTTCCGATGGCGACTTCTCTAAGAGGTAAAACAAAAAGAGATTGCTTGATTTGCTTTAAGATAGGATTGTATCTTTCTGTTGGCATGAGTATCTCTTTGTATCATAAGCTTTCTTGGAGTATGGACACTTAGAAAGCATTGAAGATACTTCAAATTGAGGTTGGTTTTAATTGTCTTCTGTTATGGTAGTCTTATTTGCTTCGACCTCCAGGTGATAACTCTGGTGTTGGCATGGATGATGACTCATCTTTTATAAACATGGGATGTTTCAATTTAGTTCCCTCACTAGTTTCATTTGCTTTTAAAATCTTCAACTGTCATTTTTCTATGTTGTATTGCTTGTAGTTTGCCTTGCGAGTTGGATCATCCAGATTGTGCTTGGACATGTTCATTCACTCATTTTCTTCATTTTTGTGCAGGTATCTGAAGTACTTAACAAAAAAATACTTGAAGAAACACAATGTACGGGATTGGCTCCGAGTAATTGCTTCCAACAAAGATCGAACTGTTTACGAGTTAAGGTACTTCAACATTGCTGAGAACGAGGGAGAGGAAGAAGATTGATTTCTTGGGTGAACAACCAGTTTTAATGCTAGCTGATTTGCCACCTTTTTTTTTTGTTTGATTGTTGGGGCTTTAGACAACCAGGTTTATAAAAACTTTTGTTATTTACTGAAACATGAGATTTTGCAATGGCTCTGTTTTACCAATTGAATGTATTTTATGTTGTGAGTTTGTCAATTAAGCTTAGAAATGATTTTTGGCCTATTAAAAGTGTGATTTATATGTTGGAAATTAGATAATGACTATCTTGTTCTTATGCTAGAAAATTGGTAATCGTTTATTCATGAGTTAATTTTTAAAACCGGACCGACCATTTGTTTTCAATTTGATAGGTTCAATCGATTGGTTTGATTTTGGTTGAATAAATTATTAAAAAAGTTTAAAAAATAGAAAGAATCAACCATTGATTCAATCATTTTTCTTCAACCTAATTCAATCTTTGCCTGAATTAGACATTGAGGATCTTTCAATTGTTTTCTGTAGGTTTTAATAATCTCCTTTTCTTTTTTACATAATGTCTAAAATTATTCATAATATTTCTCTAATTTTTAAATAAAAGATAATAAATAAAAGATAATGCGTTTTAATGTATTCAAAGTTATATTTTATTTTGCTAGCAATAATAATTATTTCAATCAAATTAAATTTATTTCAATGTATTTAAACTCAGGTCATCATATCAGTGTGATTTTGTGTCTTTGTGAGTCCTCATATCAGTGTAATTTTATAAGGTAAAAAAAAGAAGGGAGCCGGGGACTTGGTGATGTGAAAACTACCGTAAACAAAGGGGGGTGATGCAAGGAATTATAAATTCTTACCAAAGATAGGGAATCATATCTACCTAGGGACTCTCCCTGTTCTCTCCATAACCAACAATAAAAACTTGTTTGAAGAAGAAAAAAAGCAAACCCGTTTTCTTTTTTATCTTTCTTCAATAAAAAAAAAAACCTTAGGGGGTCCAACACGCAACCCCAACGTGCAATTTCTTCAAACTGTTACTTTAGCCTGTATCTGGCTGTCTGCAATTGGTCATCACCATCCATCCCTACTGGTTGTTTTTCACCATTCCAAAAAGCCAAAGTCTCTTCCCTTCCCCCTTTTTACTACACCACTCAATCTTTCATTCACATCCATCAATCCTTTGGTCAAATGTCAAGTTCCCAGCACCAGCATTTCCATATTGGATTCTTCAGAATCTAAAGATTAGGCCTGCATTTGATGCACCCATTTTTTTTTACTTGACTTACAAGGCAAATCTTTACCTTTGTGGAGATTTTTCATTACCCATTACTCCATCTCCCATCCTTACACTCAACCCCCCCCCCCTTCTTAAATAACACCGTCTCTTCTCTTTTTGTAATCCCTTTTATACATCACAAATAAATTAATGCAACCAGGATGGTACTAGAGGTAAATAAAGGACCATTGTCTCCCTAGCCATTCCCAAAAGCAGCAAATAGACCAGTAGTTTAAGTAAAAACACCACTTGTTTTTTCTTAACAAAGTGTTGAACTAGGAGTTTTAAAATGATGAGATTTTAAGAATTTTAAAGTTTCAATGCAGATTTGTAGTGATGACATGATGATGATGATGATGATGATGATGATGAGCAAGTTTTGGATTAAAAGAAAACTGGGTTTTGCTCTATTTGGCGGCAGAAAAAAGAAGAAGGCATCACCCAATTCATACGTAATAGGGTAATATTATATCAACCCACTAATCAAAAACCGGTAAGAATAAGATTCACTGCAGAAACCTGTGTCAAATTCAAGGTCATATCTATTACTGCCTGGAGGAGATGCACCATCAATGATTCAATCCCCACTTTCATCACATTGCACTTGCATGCCACGTTATTGCACCAATGGTAGGACCCTCCATAGCTTTGATTCTAATTTGATAGGGCGAGTGGTGATCAATTTTTGATCATGGGAAGTAATGAATGTGGCATTGTGTTTTGTATCATTATTGAAAATTCATCAAAGGATGGGGTAGTGAAGGAGGGGTATGGACCTTTTAGGTGTCTATATATGATATCTGAAAACTTATATTGGGAAGTGTCTTTAAAGAATGCCCACTTCTAGACTCAATCTCAGTAACTCTTTCTCTTCTTCTTTTTCACCTCTCTCTCTCTCTTTGTGTATAAATACAAGAGGGTTTCCCTTGCTCTTCTCCACTCATCTGTAGTTTACTTAAAAATTTTCAATTTTCTTCTTCTACGAAGTTTCCGCCATGGTGGAGGGGTGAGTAGCTCTTGTTGGAGAAGCAGGGCACGTGCAAGTTGTACATTCTATGTAAGCTTTGGTACATGTCAAAAATGAACTTTGCACGTGCTCCCCTTCTCCACCATGAGTTCCTCACCTTTTTTATTGCAGATATGTTGGGAGAGGTAAATCATATGGCTCCATTCTGATACCTGTCAAATATCAATGCCTAACAACTTCACCTTTGTTTCTTTGTTTCACTAATTTCCATGATCTATTCTTCTTGTTTTTTGCATTTGAATAATCTCTGAAAAAGAAAACAAGGTTCATAACAACACTTTGCATGGATATATGTATGTGAGGATTATACGTGTAGAGTTCTCAAAAAAAAAAGTATTATACGTGTAGAGTAGTGATCAATTTCTTGTTAGGTTATTCCATATTTGCAGTATGGCAATAAGCATCTAATTTCATCATCAATAATTTGCATGGAAGACATGTTTAGTTTATATATGCATGGCCTATAAGGAGTACCCTCATATTGGCAGTAGCTGATAGAACCATACGAGATGTTGCAAGTACCTTCACTGTGGCCAAACTGTTGAAAGTTTAACCAATATGAATACATTAAATTCAAGGATGAACTTTTACCATTTCAGACGGCCTTTTCTGTACAGTTAAACAGTATATGATCTAAGCAGTACAGTAACGAGGAAGGAAAAAAAAATCAAAACATGGATCATTTGAAGAAGAAATAACTGTGGGTTTGACCAATCCTACTTTCAACATGATGCTTACGAGTTTAATCATTTATACGTTGCATTGTTGACTTGTTGGCCTCTGTAACCCTTTATCTCTATTACGTGGATGAGTGTACGGAGCATATACACACACACACATATATTGTCATTGAAGGGTAGAAAAAGCACACGCTTGGTTCAGATTTCAGAAGTGTCCCATTTGTCACAGAGGGAAAGCAAGATGGCGTAAGAGTTTATGTAAATGGCAGCTTATTTTTGGCAGTCAATATCGATGGATTTGTAAGCAAAGTGGCAGTGGCAGACTGGCAGTACGTATCTTCCACTTTGCCTTAAAAATTGGGGGGGGGGGGGGGTGACTTTTTTGCTTATTTAACTTGGGGTTTGGTTAAGGGATTATTAGCTAAGTGGGTTAATTTTGATAGGGGAAGTGGGGCGTTGGAAATTGGAATTTGGAATAGGTAAAGGGGGGACTTGAAATGCAGAAAGTTGCAGAGAACCTTAAAATGCAAGCAATGGTATAAAAATTTGACAGTGATCGGTGGATAACAAGGGAGGGAGAGAGCAAGGTTGGAAAAGATTGGTTTTTTTTTTAATAAAAAATCTATTTTTTTATTAATTACAAAAATAATTTAATTAAGTACCAAAATGATATGGATCAATGAACATGGGTGATGCCAATGAGATTAGTGTTATCACTTTATCACGTCAATCAATGATTCGCCGATAAAATAAAGAATAATTTTTTTTAGATAGTGCCAATGTATTTGGCGTTATTTATATACACACACGTATTTCATAGAAATAAAAGAAAAATTAGGTGGTACTAAATAAATTAGTGTCATTCATGTCATTTTTTTGTGGTGCCCAATTAGATTGACGTCATCATCCTCAACTTTTGTTTTTTCATTTTCTTCCATTTTTACTATCTTATATCTCTTTCTCTGTCATTAACCTTGGTTTGAAAATGTTAATAAAAAATGAAAAGAAGAGAAAACGAGAAAAATGCAAGGCAAATGAGAGGAAAGTTTTCCACAAAAGTTATAGGAAGAGGAAGAGTTTTTCAAAAAAAAAAAAAACCTTTTTTTTGTCTGAGAGAGGGAAAGATCTAAAAGGAAAATGAAAAATGAGAGAAGAAGAATTTTCCAGAAAAATGAAAGAAAATATTTTATTTCTCCAAGCACCTTTTATGAAAAATAGAGAGATTAATTAGCATTAACTAGAAATATATTTTTTATTATGAAAATTATGTTTGCATGTTGAAATGCTTTTATTTTTCCAAGCACTTTTTCTGGGAAAAAGCCACAATGATAACAAATAATTTTACTAAAGTCAAAATTATGTCAACAAATAATTATTTTGGCAAAATAATAATAACAAATAATTACTTAACTAACTAATTATATTTCTAATGTGAATTAAAAAAGCATATTAAGTCATAACATTGAATTATTTTTTATAAGAACTAATATTGGAAACACAACTTTTCTAAAAAACTTTCCTTCTTCTCTCATTTGCCTTGCCTTTTTCTCTTCCTCTCTTCTTTTCATTTTACATTAGCTTTTTCGAATCAAGGTTAACGGCAGAGGAGATATAAGGCAATAAAAATGAAGACAGAAAAGCAAAGGTTAAAGGACTGGTGACGCCAATCTAATTAGCACCACAAAAAAATTGATATGGGTGACGCCAATCTATTTAACACCACCCAATTTTATTTTTTTTGCCTTATATGAAATACGACTACTTATATGGGTGACGCTAAATATATTGGCACCACCTAAAAAAAATTGTTTTTTTATTCTACCAACCAATTATTAGTTGACGTGATAGTGTGTGACGGTAATCTTATTGGCACCACCCATGTTCACTGTTTAATTCAAGTCATTTACGTACTTAATTGAAAAAGTGAGTCACTTTTGTAAATAATAAAAAAATTTGGATCATTTTGGTAAAAAAGCCGAAAAGATGAGAGTCCAAGTATATGAAATGATGAATTTGAGGATGGATTTTAGACTTGCAATGCACAATTTTCTAAGGTTGTGAATAGACCTATCCATGGGCCGGGCTCGGAAAAAAATTTCGGCCCGACTCTTAGGCCCGGGCCCGGCCCGAAATATGGGCCTAAATTTTTGCCCAGGCCCGGCCCTGAAAAAATAATAAGCCCGAGCCCGGCCCGGCCCGATTTTAATAAACACAAAAAAAATATTTTAAAAATAAAAAATAAAAAATGTTTTTAAAGTATTTTAAAATTAAAAAATAAAAATATATATTTATTATATTTGGGCCGGGCCGGGCCGGGTCGAGCTGGGCTCGGGCCAAAAAAGTTGAGCCCGAGCCTGGCCCATTTTTTAAACGGGCCTCATTTTTTTGCCCAAGCCCATATTTTGGGCCTATATTTTTACCCGAACCCTCCCATATTTCGGGAGGGCCGTCGGGCCCCGGCCGGGCCGCCTGGCCCATGGACAGGTCTAGTTGTGAAAACTACTGTTTAAAAATATTGATGTTTGTTTCTTCTTATCGTCAATTTTACTTTTTTCAGAAAAGTAATCTATTTTTTTTTAATTATGAAAATGATTCAACCTCAAGATTATTTATATAAATGACTTAATTTTCACAATGACATTTGGTGCCGTTACTTCTCAAGGCGGCACATCGCAATCATCTTTTAATGATTCGAGCATGATTAGTTGAGAAGGAAAAAAATATTTTCTTATGCCGCCACTTTTTCAGGCAACAGCGGTATGTGTTTTCTAAAATACTCATATTTTTATGGGTATTCTCGAGGTATAAAAAAAATTTAAAGAAAATTATTTTGGTGACAACACATAAAGTGACGACACCAGTTAGAAGGAACCTTTTTTTTTTTTTTCTTGGCGTCGCCTCCTCAGGTGGAGGCACCCATCTGTAAAAAGAAAATTATTTGGTGATGGCATTAGAGGGTGTAAATTTTGTTTTATTATTTTTTTGGTACCTCCACTTTTACTGGAGCCACCCAAAATGTAAAAAAAAAACACTTGGTGACAACAACAAAAGTGGTGGCACCGAATGTGAAACTTTTTTTTACTTGGTGATAGCACTAGAAGTGACAACACCAGTGTGTAATTTTTTTTTATTGGAGGCATCTAATCTGTAAAAAAAAAATAAACTTGGTGACAGCACCAAAAGTGGTGGCACAACTTTTTTTTACTTGGTAACAAAACTAGAAGTGGCTACACTAGTGGGTCTAAATTATTTTTTTATTGTTTTTTAGTTTTTATTTTACATTTTTTTTTGTCGCCTCTTTATGTGGAGGCACCAGATGTGTAAAAAAAAGTTTCCCTTTAGTTCCAACTCGAAATGTAGCGACATGACCTACCGTCAATTGTAGTGGTAGTTTAGATACGTAACGGCATTTAACGAGCTTGTTTTCTAGCCATTTTAATATTATTTATTGCATTTTCAGTAGTTAGTACGTGATGAGTAAAAGTAAATAAAATAAGTGTTTTTACACATACTTTGAGTATTAGTAGACCTATTAGGCCGACACGGGGTTTAGGTAGTTTTAATTTGTGTATTTGAGTGTGCAGTATGCTTAATTTCAAGCCTAATGGACGTAGGAATTAGGGCTGCACAAGCTTCCCCACCCGCAAAAGCACGACATGGACTTCAAAGCCCATAAATTTAGTGTTGTGTTGCAACACAACTTATGTGTGGCACGACACAGCCTGACGTGGTGCACAAGATCTTCAAGGCTATTTTCGTCTACACAATCACACTTTTTCGAAAACTTAGGACGTGCATGTGACCTAATTAGGGCTTCTACTCGCTCTACAAATAAGACCTTAAGGGTTCAATATAACTAAGTATCTTTTACACATCTAAAACCCCTTGTAGATTAGAATTAGGTTTAGGTTTTTCTCTTTTATTTTCCAAAAGCTTTTGTTCTTTTGTCTTGGAATAAGTTTTGATCCAAAATTTCTTTTATTCAATCGAAGTATTTCAGTTTCTTTTCCTTTGCAAATGACAATATTAGTTTACCAATCGAGAGAGTTACTACTCTGTGTTTAATCGACATCGACAAGATTATTTCTTTATCTCTTTTCTCATTAGATTTAATTGTGTTCTTTTACATGTTTATTTCATTTGAGATTGAGATGATTAAAATCATGAGTAGCTAATTCCCTTAGGGGAGATTACTCTTTCTCCTTGTTAAATTAGTTTGGTTGTTTGTTTGATTTTCTTTTTATTTATTTTATTTTAATTTAGTTTATGATATTTATCTCTTTTATTGTTTATCATAATATAGTATTTTAATTATTACTATTTAAACATGTTATTGTAAAAGTATTTTCGTAAGATTTAATTCATCCTCCTTTGAATATGACCCTTATAACACTTTCATGTGTTCCGTTGTAAAATTTTACTATGTTACAATTTGATTTGTATTTTGGCGGACACTGCTGCTTTATTATATATGTTTTTGGTGTAGTATTTTTCAGTCAAACGTTCTCACTTTTAGCGACGATCAAGTTGTTGCACCATTGTCGGAGAGGTTTCAGCATTAGATCTAGAATTTATTTTTACAATAGAATATGTAAAGTTAAAAACTATAGATACAATATTATTTTTAATTCTGTTATTTTTTTATTTTTGTCTATTTATTTTTGTTTTTATTTGTTTAAATTATTTTCAGTTTTTAATTTGTTTATGACCCGAAGTGGAAGCACTCTAATTGAGCCATATCCTGATCCATAGCAAATTATTAGGCGCAATCATCTGTTGATGCACAACAATCCACCCGTGACAGTTGATCTACCTCGGGAAAATCTGTTATTTGACAATCGACCAGAACAACAAGAAAATATAATTGGAGACCTATTGATGGCTCAAAAGACGTGGTACAAGTTCACATTACCAACACTAGAAGCAGTGCAAGGTAGCATCGAAAGACCAAAAATCAATGCCAATAATTTTGAGATTAAAACAGCTATGGTTCAGATGATCCAAAACACCTTGCAATTCAAGGGAAACGTGGTGAAAGACCTAAACCAACACTTGAAGTGATTTCTTCAATTATGTGACACCTTCAAGTATAATAGAGTAACCAATGATGTTGTACGTCTTCGATTATTTCCGTTTTCTTTGTGTGACAACGCAACGGATTGGTTAGATTCATAAGAACCAGGTTTCATCACCACGTGGGACGAACGAGCTAACGGAATTTTTTTACATAAGTTTTTCCTTATCAACAAAACCATCAAGCTCAAATGAGAAATCATCAATTTTAAACAATACTAAGATTAGTGTTTGTACGAAGCATAGGAGCATTTGAAGTCAATGTTAAGGAAGTGTCATCATCATGGATTGCAAGCATGGCTCCAAATACAAATCTTTTACTATAGTGTAGACAATAACATCAGGTCTAGCTTAGACGGAACAACTGGAGGACCTATCATGTACGACACATACGAACGAGTCTATAAAATCATAGATGACAAGACTATGAATTCATATGTGGCCAAATGAGAGATTCACATACAAAACGAAGCCTCCAACGGTGAAAGTTGTCAGTGACGATGATAGATATCAACAAATCTTAGAGAAGCTTAATCGTTTAGAGTCAACAGGTCTAGTTTTTCTCTTTGCCTTTCCGATTGGTTAAGAGTTCGACATTGAAGAAATAAAACCCTATCTATAAAATTGAAGAAAGAAAATCCAGCCTTAACAACTGTCTAAAAGGTTCGACATACAAAATGCAGTAATACATCAAAGAAAAATAAATAAACAAATAAAAAACATTATACAACTTTATCATGGCTGTTTGTCATTTGTCATTGACAACCATAAATAGTTCCCAAGTACAAAAATTTCTGCATTCATTCCAACCCACCATCTGACGATCAGCAGTCGGATCAACCGCGTTGTGGGTTCCTGACCCTTGAAGATCGCCAGGGTTCTGCCT
The DNA here is from genome assembly GCF_025698545.1 of Gossypium raimondii. Taxonomy (NCBI): domain Eukaryota; kingdom Viridiplantae; phylum Streptophyta; class Magnoliopsida; order Malvales; family Malvaceae; genus Gossypium; species Gossypium raimondii. Next base: position 7,762,285 of record NC_068575.1, read on the forward strand.
TGCTGCTCCCACTACCACCACCAAGACGATTCGAATCTGGAGGTGTGGCTCTGCTACCACCACCTGCCAAACGATCAGAATCCTGAGGTGGAGCCCTACTGCCACTAGTCCAGCGATCAGATTGGAGTGGAGGAGCCCTGCTACCAGCAGCCCGTCGGTCAGGTTCCGACGGTGCTGGCTTGCCCCATCGATCAGGTTCAGAAGGTGGGGCTGGACCAGAGCTTTCAGGCCTTTCTCGCCGGAACCTAGGAACATATTTCCCAGGAGTTGGAGCAGCAGCAGCAGCAGCAGGAGCCGCAACTACAGGCTCGGTTGTGTGGGACCCAGCAGGAAGTTCAGAAGGCCTAGAAATCCCCTCTGGTGCCCTTCCCAAGAGAGCTTCTCGCCTCAGCCTCTCTTTCTCTTCCAATTCACGCTCTCTTTGTCTTTGCTTTTCAGCAATCTCATCCATTTTTGCTTTGTGCTCAGCTTCTTCTTTCCTCCGCCTCTCAGCCTCTGCAAGTTTCAAAGATCCATTAAATAATGACGAGAACATAATTTAAATAACAGAAAAACATAACCAATATGACTCTGAACAAAGTACTCAAATTTGTATGAGTGGATAAGAGGTGAGACAATTCTATTTTGTGAGAAGGGGAAATTTATGAATCAAGTTAACTGGCTTTTTTCAAAAGAAAAGATCTCATTGAAAATATATACCTTCACGTTTACGAGCCTCCTCCTCTTCGCGCATCTTCTTTATTTTCTCCTCCTCAGACCTCACATAAAATATTTTCTTTCTCTTAATATCTCTTTCCTGCTTCCGGGCCTGAATTATTTGTTTGATCCTCTCCTCTCTCTCTACTCTCCTCTGGTCAAACTCAGCTTGCCGACGACTTATTACTCTTTCCTGGAAAATCATCTGCAGAAAAGCAGAACCAAAATGCGTATGTTAAATGGCTAACACTGGAAAAGACGTAGGAACCTCCAAAGAAGATTATCTCTGCCAAGAGCTCCCTCTCTCAAGAACATAAAGCCACTAATCCCAAAGGTACTGACCTTGTTTTCTAGCATACGTGCCAGCCTATTCTTCTCTTTCAAGTCCCCATCATGGCGCTGTCTGCTCAACTCAACTTCCAGCTACAAGTCAGAAGAAAAAAAGAATTAACGATGATATCATCAAAAGGTTGAGAATAGCAACAGAAACCTCTCTCAAACAAAGATGGTGTAACATAGATCGACAGTCCATCCATTAGTGATAAATAGGCAAATGAAGGGCGGGCATCCCTTGAGGCAAACTTGAGCACATCAAAGTATTTTATATGTTTATTAAATTGCAAACAAGGTATGTTTTAAATGCAAAAACAGGTGCAATAACAAAACCGAGAACTGGAATATTCACCTGTTGCTCACGTTCATGAAGCACCTTCTCTTCTACCAATCTCCGTTGAAAAGCAGCTTCAATCAAGGGGGCTGCTTCCTCTCTCTTTGCCCTTTCTAGATGGTCCATTGTTTTAGCAACTTTTTGTAGTCTCTTCTCCTGTTCCTGCCTCTCCTTGAGCTGCTCACTCAAAGCCCGCTCGATCAAGGTTTGCTTTGTTAATTTCTCCTGGATACATATTCATAGTCAAAAACCAAATTCAATATCAATAAAAAAATGTGATTGGATGAGAAAAACTGGCCACTTACCCCATCCAAAATTGGCTTCTTTTTCCCTCTTTTCAAATGCTTTTCAGTTTCCTGTAGTAGTGCCTGTGCTTCTTCAAGCTCCCGCTCCTCTATTTCCTTACGAATTCTTTCAGCTCGTTGTTGCTCAAACATAGCAGCAAGCCTCTTCTTTTCTGCTTCTTCAGTTTTCTTCAGCAAATGCTGCCTCTTTGACTCCTCCTCACGTTCCTAACATATCAAAACAAACAAAAGCATGGGCACAAGTTTATGAAATTTCTGTTATTTTGCTAAATGATGAAACCTCATGTTTTAAATGGGGATACCATTTCCAATAGTTGACGCTCTTGTTCTTCCTTTCTTTTCTCAATGATTGATTTCCGTGCAAGAAGTCTTCTGTGTTCCTTGTCTACAATTTCCCCTAACCCTGGTAAAACTTCACACAGCTTTGATGCTTTCTTCGGAGCGGGATATATCATTGCTCTTGATTTATTCAAAGACTCGGCAAAAACAGTCAAGTGATCTTGAAGCTTGTCAGATTCAAGACCCTGAAAAGGACAGCATAATGAAAAAATATATATTATCTTCCGCCATACAGAGGCCTTTAAAAAATATGAACAGAATGCATAAATCCTAGAAATATCCACAAAGAAATAAGCATAAAAATCCTAACTCACCATATTACCAAACAGCACAGCGCCTTTCATGTGGTCAACTTTCATGGCTATGAAATTATGTTTCACAGCATCAACAGAAATCTTTTCAACCATAGAAAATTCATAAAAGGGGATCATCTGAGACAGACTCTCAATTTTCATTGTCTGGTAAAGTTGGGAAACCTGGAGAAGCAAGTAAATCAAGTATAATCACAAGATCACACATGCTTAAGCTTAACACGAGTAAAAAAATAAAAAAGAACAATGAAAAGAAAATAAACAAAAAACAGAAACAGACCTGCTTAAGCAATCTGAGGGTAGCAAGCCTTTCAAGGGAAGGAACATATTGAGAGAGTTGAACTTCGGGTACAGATGAAGCTGAAGTCAGCTTCCCACCCAGCTTTGATATTTTCATCAACGAAGGATGTATCTTAGATGCAACATCAAGAGGGAGAAAATCATTTTCTAAAAGATGGTAAAGATCTTTCACTTCTTGAGTTGCACAACTAAGTACACCTTTGGATACCTAAATAAAAAGGAAATAACAAAAGGCAGTAGGTCAACACTCTAAAAGACAATAAAAATTCTAGTCACATAAATGTAAAGCCAATACTCTTTGGTATCCTATACAACTCAGAGAGAGAGAGAGAACTCAAGCCTCACTTGCAAAAATGCAAAGACTAATTTCTTTGTCTTAAAGAACATAGCAACGAAAGACCATCATTTCATGAACATAATGATTCAGGACCAAAAAGAGATCTAGGAATATAGCAGATTTTTAAGGCTATGATAACCTAGATAAAGAGTTACGCCTATATAGCAATTGATTATTTGCCTTAAACAATGGAGAAATTATGTGATGTAGCCAAACCGAAATAGTTTGTGATTAACAGCCCTAGTTGGGTTGAGTTCCACCATATTAAAATTGATTTGAGAAATGTCATTGTTAAGAGTACTTAAGACATATAAACAACCCAGCAATTGACAACATTACCATCCATGCTCTTGCTGCTTCATTTTTAAAGGCTATTTGAACAATTTAAACTTTGAAAATTCATGAGAAACAAGCCATCAAATAAATAAAAATAACATGCATAGAAAAGAAGAAACAAAGCAAAAAGAACTCATAAAATTTAAACATACCAGCTCTGTGAGAACTGCCGACCTTGACAACTGTAAGAAGCACAAAATGTCAGAGTCGGTTAATATCAAGAAAAACAAAAAGTACATCAAATGAAAATACAATATACCACTTCTCTGTTCTCAAGTTTAGATTCAAGATTAAATCCTATAAGATTTGACATTCGAAGGTTGCGTTCTTTCTCATTTTCAAGTTCCAAGTGTGATGCACCACGTGTTTGATTGTAAGGGGTAACTGACAGTGCAGCCAAAACAACTGATGATGCTATCAACTGCAAGTCCTTCTGACTTAAGTTTTTATTAAAGCTTTTTTGAAGTGAAAATAGGTTTAACCATGCATAAGCATGATAAAGATGGCTGCTTGAAATCCAGAATATTTCAGTTAACTTGGCATAATAAACCACCATCAAGGAAGCCTTGGGAGTTTTCTTCACAATGGACATCAATCCATGAATATCTTCAACAGAACGAAAAGCTTCCTGTAAGGACCAACATAGCAAGAAACAATAAGAAGCAGGTAAGATCTATCCATTACAAGATAGCAAACTCATCCATTAAGCACAAAAAGGTGGATATGGCAAGAAGCATACCTGCCAGAGTCCAAGTTCAGTAGCAATCTTTAGCTGCTCAAATCTCGTATCAAGATACAGTTGCAAACTTTCAGGTGCTGAAAGATCAGGTCTGTCCCTCTGGTCTTTATATTTATTTAGATTTGCTAAATGATTCCTTATAATCTCACACAACCTTCGGAACTCTGTTGTCCGTTTATACTGCTTGCAAAACTGGAATGCCCGATGTGCTGTCATCTACAGGATATTTTTAAAAAACACAAAGATTTGTTATTTCAAATATGTAAAAATATTACTAAAATCATGGAAACAAGACATTATCAAGTGCAAGCACAAAACAAGAGACATTAATGCCATTATGTTTCAACTCTAAGGATGTGCAGGTGAAGCCACCTACACCAGACCAAAACCAATTTTTCTGGTCAAGCTAATCCTATATTCCTGAAAAGTTACCCTTTCAAGCTAAAAGATTGTTAACCTCCTCCCCCAAAAAAAAAAGGAAAGAAAGAAAAAGAAGAATCAATTCCAAATGCTAAATTCTCATTTTCCCAATACCAAAATCATTTTTTTTTTTGCCTGTGTACCTTCTTTTTCCAGCAACCTCGTTAGTTCTTTGTAACTCACCAAATAACAACAGTAAGTACCTATGTTACTCGAAACTTTTCCTTTAAAGCTTAAAGATTCTAATACAAAGAATAACTTCAAATCTAAATACTAAATCAATTAACAGTTCCACTCATCTTGCAACGCAAGACTACAAACACAAAAATAGTATGCAAGAACCTAGAGTCCCTTCTATGATAATGCTGAAAACAGGTTTGCCAATTTTGATGTAGTAGTAAAAAATTGAAAATTTACAGATATAGTTGCAACAAACGGTGAACATTTATGGAAGTCATTTAGACAGGAAATACCGCATAGAGTGCTTCTAACTTGGAATTGTTCCGCAATATTTCAAGCACTGTTCTATAGGTCTCCCAGAGAAACTTGAACCAAGGAGTAACAAGTTCACGATCAGACCTATCCTTTCCTTTCTCTCCACTGACATAGCTTAACATTAAATCTTGTGGCCTTTTATCAGCTTCAAGGTCATCAACATCTAATGCTTCTTCTAAGGCTTCTGCCTGGCTTCGAGCCTGCTCAGCTTTCTGAGTAGAAAGATGCATGAAGTGCTTGATCACTTCCTCCAGAGAACTGACATTCACATGTTGACATACAATACGATATTGAATCAGACCATCCTTGGCAAAACGACCCTTCCGCATGTCAACACACAGCTCTACATATTTAAACATGATCTTTTCATGCGGCTTCTGCCAAGCTCTGTATCTCTTTGAAGTTATTAGATTGTGAAGAGCCTGCAAAGCATCTTGCTTCTGCCCAACATTAATCAACTCTGCATCAGCCAAATCACAAAGTCAATACATTACAAACGCATTATACAATAAAAGTATAATTAAATATCACAACCCAACATAAACTTTTAACAATTTAGGGCAATGGCTGCAAGACCCAGATTCACAATAACAGCAGATAATCGTTCTAATGCCAAACAATGGGTAGCATATATTGACAAAAAAAAGTTTTGAAAAAACAACAAACAAACTAACAAAGGAAACATTTGTAGCTAACCTTCAGCTCTCTTCAAGGCATTCTCTGGTTTCGCAAAATTCGCCATGTTTTGAATCAATTTCTTAAAACCGCCCTTGGTAGCCTAAAACAAACAACGCCGTTTTCTATTAATCAAATAATTTAAAGAATAAATAATCTAAAAAAAAAACTTTATCTTCAATCTAGGAAGGAAGCCAAATACAAGTCCCCAAAGAAAATTAAGAATAAAATAAAACTACGATCTGAAATTGTATTAAAATTTCCTAATACATATCCATTAAATTCACATAAAATCTAAAATACAAATAAAAAAAATTAAGTCGGCCTCATAGCCCGACCTGAAATAAAAATAACGAAGAAATTTTCCCAAAAAAATAAATGCGAGATTTGGAGACTCGCCTGAAAAGGAGGGTTAAGAGCGGCCGCGATGAATGATAACTGAGGTAGTAGAAGAAGAAAGAAAGAGGGTTTGTCTGAAGCTTCTGCTTGAAACGAAAGATAAAAAAATAAATAAACATTTTGATTCTTTAGCCCATTAGGATACTATCTCCAAATAAATTGGGCCCAACTAAATGCGGCCCTATACACTTTAGGATAAACTACAAGTTTAGTCACTTAGATTTGTCTAAAATTATGTTTTAATCACTAAACTTTTAAAAATTACTATATGGTCACAAACGTTATTGATTTCACGTTATGGTCACTGACTTGTTTAACAATGAGATAGAAAACTGATGTGGCATATTTATATCATAATTTATATTATGCTAAATTGGTACTTATGTTTAGGAAATTCTAAAATATATAATAAAAATTAATATTTTAATATTTCAAAAATAATATAAATATATAAAAATCAAAAAAAATCAAGAAATGGAGATTTCCCGATCTATCTATTCCTTTATCTTTCTCGAACAATTTTTCCTTACATATTTAATTTTTTTAAATAGCTAAATTCTAAAGTGAATTAGTATTTGTTATTAATGATAGGTGCAAAAGGTGGAGATAAAAGTTAAGATGGATAATAAAAAAAGTAGTCAGATCTCCGACTTTTTTTTCTCATAGGTTTATTAAAATAAATGAAAATAATTTTATTTTTTTCCAAATCTATGATAGTGTGATACTCCAATTTTATTTATTTATTTTAAATAATTTCATTATAGGTTTTGATTTGTTTTTTTTGAGTCAATGATTAGAACTACATATAGCCCCTCCACAATCTTATAAATAGGAGGATAATATGCTTCAGGATACTCGAACGCAAAACTCAATCGACACTCCAATTTTTATTCTTAATCTTTTCTTTTCTCAACAATTTTCTTATTTATCTTTTTTTTTATGCTTAATTTATGTAATGAAACTATTTATATTTGCATAATTAATATATATTATCAAATCTTAAAACAATTTATTTGAAATGGTTAAAATCTTATATAAGTATGCAAGAGATGAAAGAGAAGGGTGAAAAAATTAGTGGAAGGACGCAAGTGGAAGTGAGCCTTAAACAAAATAAGCTCATAACGGCCTGCTATGTGAATCTTAACAAGGTCTTGGAGTGGGTAGGGTTCAGAGTTCGTATTTTTATTTGGGTTGATTTTGGATAAAATTTTAGAATCATTTTTTCGATCAAGTCTAATTTTGTTTTGCATTGACCTAGCCTAACCCATGATCACCTTTATTCGGAGGTGGTGGAACAACCGAAGAAGGTGATTGGAGGTGGTGGAAGCAATGGTAGTTAGAGTTTTATTTTGGGAGAAAAAAAAAAGATAAGAAGTAATGTTTTTCTAAACCGGACTGGTGGTTGAACTTGTCAATCCACAAGTTCATCGATTCAACCGATCTGGTTAAAAAATTATTAAAAAAAACTTGATTTAATCGGACTAATCTTCGATCAATTCCCAACCCTAATTGGACCAATTTAATCAACATTGATAAAAAGAGAAAATAACAAAAAAAAAAAAAGAGAGAGGGAGAGTTGTAACCTTTTTTTTTTATTTTTTTTCGATTTTATTTTGTAAAATTCTAAAATTTTAACTTTTTCTTTTAACTTTTTCATTTATATGTATTTTGAATTTCTATTTTCCTTTTATATATTTTTAAACCAATTTTTTTTAGCTCTTTTTGAAGTTTTTAGAATAATTAAGGAGGAGGACATGTTTGTTCCCTATTTGTTTACGTGTCACTTTCATATTTGGTCACATCTGTAACACCCTAACCCATATTCGTAGCCAAAACAGGGTTACGGAGCATTTCAAAATATACAGATCAATTACAAACATTTCATTTTATTTAACATTCAAGTCAGAAATTATTCATAAAGCCCCTTAAATTAGCCATCGATGCCCAAAATATGCATTAAAAACAAGTTGGGACTAAACCGAGTACTCAGAGATTTTTTTGCAAAATCTCAAAATTTTTCCAAGATACAAGGGACACACGCCCATGTGGTCAGGCCGTGTGGGCATTCGAAATAGGGCACACGATCGTGTCCCAGCTCTTGTTCGTACCCGTGTAACTCTCTGACTTGGGTCACACGGCCAAGTCACACGCCCGTATGCTAGGCCGTATGAACATGAAAATTCGCATTAAATAGGTGCAAGGGTCACACGGCCAAGCCACACGTATGTGTGTCAGGCCGTGTGAAAAATCCTGAGCATTCTGTTTGGAAATTTTAAAGATACAGGTGACACACGGCCAGACCACATGCCCATGTGTTAGGCCGTGTGTTACACACGACTGAGACACACGCCCGCGTCTCTACCCGTATGGACGAAAATAGGCCATTTACAGGGCCACTTTTCTCACCCAAATTGTCTTCCACCTACATCATCACTTAAACATATTCTCAATCCAATATAAAACATTTAAATCAAACCAAAACCAAGTCTTATACATGACATATCAACTCATATGTTTAATTATCCAAACTTACCAAAACAACCATACATACCTATAGGCATATTTTACCAAATTTATACTATCACAAACCAATCATCAACATGCATATATAGTTTCCATCATTTATCCATTTCAAACACACATCAACATACTAAAAACACTTTTTACATATCAAAACATATCAATTACAAGCCATACCAAATTGTTAATTTCAACCAAACACATAGATACCATCCATGACCATTTTTAGCCTATACATGCCATTGTAACCAAAATGTAATTACTATATGCACAGAAATGAGCTGATGGATAGTGTAATGATATCTCTGCCAAGCCTCCAACCCAACAAGCTTCCGAATTACTATAAAATAGAGGAAATAAAATAGAGTAAGCATTTAATGCTTAGTAAGTTCGTATAACATGGAATTTAACTTACCATTATTTCACACATAAGGTAAGCATACAAATATTTATCTAAAGAAATTTGGCATTTTGCCTAAACACATATAATCTCAAGAAACATGTTAGTCATGTACTTCATGTGAATATCACGAAACAAGGGTGAGCTCACCATGCAAAATTTGTCATATATATATATACTTTCCATATCATACACTCATATAACATGTACATTTCCATAAGAATTCATCTCAGTTCAGATTATCCCATGTCGGAACTTTGCTTATTGAATTTACTTGAAATATCGATAGATACACAGGTAGTACACTCGAAGTGTACAAAACTGTAATTCGTCAATTCATATTTGGGAATACTCATACGAGCACATAAACGGGAAGTCATCTCTCGAGCCATATAACAGGAAGCTCATGTGAGCCATGTAACGGGAAGCTTATCCGGGCTGTATTAAGAGCTATATTCAGAAAGCTCATGCGAGCCAATAACGGGTAGCTTCAAAGAGCCATTAATCGGGAAGCTCTAGATAGCTATATATTGGGAAGTTTAAGCGAGCCATATCGGGAAGCTCTGGAGAGCCATTAATCAAGAAGCTCACAAAGAGCCTTTAATCAGGAAGCTCACGAAAAGCCATACATCGAGACGCTCATAAGAGCTGTGGTGTGTCTACAACACATGCAGAATCACAACCAATTGGGACGCTCCGAAGAGCTATTAATGGGAAGCTCGCAAGAACCATATAACGGGAAGCTCAAGAGGGCTAATAATGGAAGGCTCTTTCAAGCTGTGGTGTGTCCGCAACATATGCAGGACCACAACCAATACGAGAACCCTGTATCCATTGAATCTCATTTATCCAAATGAGACTTAATATTTATCGAGCATTGTCGGATATGTGATCAATTTCATATATATATGAAATTTATACAATTAACATATACATTCAATTCAAACATATAAATATACACAATTTAGTTACACGAACTTACCTCAACTAGTGTTGGTGTATTTGTAATCTACTAATCCGATACTTTTTCTTTTCCTCGATCCAATTCTGTATTTGGTCTATCCGGATCTATACGAGTAAATTTAACTCAATTTAATATAATTCATATTCAATTCAATCCAATTCATATCTTAGGCAAAAATATTATTTTGCCCTTATACTTTTGATTAATTACAATTTCGTCCTTATACTCGAAAAATGAAATTCATGCAGTTTAATCCTTATTCCAAACCTAGTTGATTTTTACATGTAACATTAGCAGCCCATGTATTCCATAAATTTAGAATTTTTCCATGAATTTTACATCTTTACAATTTAGTCCCTAAATCACAATTTCATCAAAATTCACTTTACAAAAGTTGTTTATCTATCAACAACCTTTCATTTTCTACCATAGAATTTCATAATTCAACTATATTCATCCATGGAAAAATCCTAACACTTTGATAACTTTACAAATTAATCCTTGAGATAGCTAGATTAAACTATTATGATCTCGGAAATATGAAAATTATTAAAAACAAGACAAGAAAACATACCTAATTGAGCCAAATAAGTTTGCTCAAAACCCAAATTCCATGGCTAGGGTTTCCATGTTATTGTTTTAGGAAAGATGATAATATGATGATATTTTATGTTATTTTATTATTTTTCATCTTTTTCTTTCCAATTTAGTCCTTTTAATTTTATTTTCCATGGATGAATCGTCATACTTATCTACTAACTCCTCTTAATGGTCTATATTTCCATATATGGACCTCAAATTTTAATTCCATAGCTATTTGATATTTATAGCTACTAGAGCTTAACTTTTGCATTTTATGCATTTTGGTCCTTTCTATTAAATTAAGCATGTAATCGGTAAAAAATTTTTGCAAATTTTTTTTTGCGATATTTCTATCATAATGTAGATCATGAAATAATATTAAAATAATTTTTCTTCCGAATTCGAATTTGTGGTCTCGAAACCACTATTCTGATTTTACTAAAAACGAGCTATTACAACATCACCCAATTATTCAAAAACATATGATGTTAATAGTAGAAATTAATTGGGATAATGGATACCAATTTTAAGGATTAATTTGATAAAAAAAAAGTAGTCCAAGGCTATAACACCCCTAACCCGTATCCGACGCTAGAACAAGGTCACAAAGCATTACGGAACTTATAACTCAAACAATCATACATTTTATATTCATTTCTCAATCAAACAAAATCTAATCAAATTTATTCATGTAGTCCCTAATACGATCCCTCGAGGTCCAAAATAGATATTAAAAGTGGTTCGGGACTAAACCGAGTACTCAAGGTATTTTTAGAAAAACATTAAAAATTTTCAAAGTGCAAGGGTCGTGTCCCAACCCGTGTCTGACCTCGTGTAACTCACTGACTTGGGTCACAGCCAACCACACGCTTATGTGTCAAGTCATGTACCCTTCAAAATGGCCTCACACGCCTATGTGCCAGGCCGTGTAAAAACTGGAGGGTATACTGACTTGTACCACACGGCCAAGCCACGCCACAAGGCCAAGCCACACGCCCGTGTGCTAGGCCGTGTGAAGCTACTGACTTGATTTTTATAGAAGTATCAGAGGACACAAGGCCGTGTCACCTGGCCATGTGTCATACACGACTGAGACACACGTCCGTGTCTCTACCCGCGTGGACAAAAATAAATCATTTTCCAAGCCACATTTCTCACCCAAATAAGTACTAACCTTGACACCACAATGTGCATACAACCTTGGCATAAATAGGCATTCAAAACCAACCAATATCAAGTTTATAACATGTAATATCCACACATACAACATGATATCTAAACACATCAATTGACCACTTTAAAACATGTCAAATATACTTCCAAAATATACCTAAATGGCCAAACTCATATATGAAACATTGTGCCTAACTTAGCATGCATACCACACTTCAATTTCAACCATTTTGTATCCCAAATACCAATTCACAAACAAGACATTCACATAGCAATTATACCCCACATATCATAAGGTCATTTACACCTATTTACATATCAAAACATATACCATTTTCAAGCCAACTCAAATGGCTAAATAGACAACAAAACATATAGGCTATAATTAGCCAAAATGACCTATACATGCCATTTAACCAAAATATATAAGTCCAAAGTACCAAAATAAACGTTTAATAGTGTGATGCGGTCTCCGAGAACTTCCAATCTGAACGAGCTTCTGAATCACTATAAAACACTGGAAAATAAATAGAATAAGTAATTAAGCTTAGTAAGTTCATATAACACAAAACTAAACTTACCATTTAACCACAAATTTAGGTAAGTAACTCAAAGCATAACATAATTCAATTTGGCCAAAGCCTATGACATAACTATTAACCAAGTTATCCATGCATTCATATAAAACCGAGAATCATGTATGAATTCAACAATTATTAAATTCCATGTACATGTACCATCTATACCGTGTATTCGTATATCATATATAAACCATTTCCATGTAAATACATGTACTAGTTCGTATTGAACTTGTGTAACTCGTAATACCACTATACCTGTTGAACCACTTAGAATATCGTTAGATACACGGGTAGTATACGCGAGATGTACTAAACTGTAAATCTATCAATTCTTGTACATGTATGCTCATACGAGCGATAAACTGTAAGCTCCTCTGAGCTAAATGTCGGTAAGCTTATACGAGTTGTGAATCGGTAAGCTCTCACGAGCTAAAATCGGTAAGTTCATATAAGCTGTGGTGTGCCTGCAACACATGCAGGACCACAACCAAATCGGTAACCCTAATGATATGTCATTTGTATCCTACAAATTCCTAAGGTTTAAACGGGGCTCGATATTCTTCGTATGTCATTGGTTATGCGCTCGGTAATTATACATAATAATTAAATCATTCACATACATATATTTCAATTAAAGCATATAAATACACAATTTAATTACACGAACTTACCTCAAACTCGTACGACGAAAAACGATAGTTTATTCGATAACTTTGTCCTTTCCCCAATCTAATTCCGAACGTGGCTTTTCTTGATCTATATAACCAAATTTAACCACTTTAATCTATATTCTATTCAATTCAATCCAAAATTCATGTTTTGGAAAAATTACTATTTTGCCCTTATATTTTTAACTTCTTACAATTTAGTCCCTAGGCTCGTAAAATGAAATTCATGCAATTTCATCCACAACCAAGCCTAGCCAAATTATATATGTGCTTATATCAGCCCATAAATTTTACAATTTCACACATTTAACACATAATTTTGATATTTCTCAATTTAATCCCCAATTGACAATTTCAACAAAACTCACTTAACAAAAGTTGTTTATTTAACAACCAAGATTCATTTTATTCCATTAAACTTTAAGAAAAATTAAAACTTTATCATGGCAAAACCCTAGAATTTCATTCATATTGCAAATTAGTCCCCTATTTAGCTAGCTTAAGCTACAACGATCCCGAAAACATAAAAATTAACAAAAACAGGACAAATGATCATTTACATGCAAGGGATTTTCTTTGTCAAAATTTCAAGCTCTCAAATGGCCATTCTTTGCTGTAATTTTTTGTGCATGCAAGAATGAAAGAGATGACCATTTGTGTTTTATTTAATTTTTATATTTAATTACCTAATTACTTTTTTACCCTTACCTAACTTTAAAAATTTCATAAATACAATGTCATGCACATCTGCTAACTCAATTAGTGGTCTAATTATCAAATAAGGACCTTCACTTTAAATTTCTATAGCTATTTAACACCTTTAGCTAATAGAACCCAACTTTCGCACTTTACCCGATTTAGTCCTTTTTCACAAATTGAGCATACAAATGGTAAAATTTATTAACAAAATTTTTATAAAATAATACTATCATGTTATAGATATTAAAATAATATTAAAATAAATTTTTTGACTTCTCATTTGTTGTCCCAAAACCACTGTTCCGATTTTATTGAAAACGGGCCGTTACAAAGGCCAACTCGAGAAATGACTAAAGGCTAATCTATACATTAAGCATTTATTTGGAAATTCTATGTTATTAATTAGTTTTATTTCAATTTAAAAATATAAAAGGGATTGGTTTAATATTAGGTTGATTTATCATCTTTATCAAAGGAATTGTTTTATCTTCGGTAAAAGTATTTGGGCAAATTAGCTCTTATATATTTCAAACGTGCAAATTAATCCTTTTGATAAATTTCTCTGTTAAATGATCCGTGAAACGTTAATTTAAATGATTAATTACTAATTTGATCCCTAAACTATAGCTAATATCATTTTGATTTTTTAAAAATTCTTAACAATAATTCTAAAAATTAAAAAGTATATTAAAATAAATATAAAATATTAAAATTATGTTAAAAATTCAACAAATTTAACCTTCAATATATTTTTAATAATTTTTAATATATTTTTAAAATATGTTGACCTTAAAATTTTCAATGGTAACTAATCAACAAGTACCATGAAGCCTTGAAGGAGGCATATGACGCCCTTGCCACTCAAAATTTTCAGTGGTAAGTAATTAACTACTACTGTCTCCTGCATTAATTAGTCTTGAGATGATAAGCTTGATGATGAAGCAACCATATAATATCTTGTTGTAGTTAGCAGTGAACCAGAAACTTTGATGCTCTTGCGCCTTCATTTGTTCTCTATCACCTTGTTCCTTTTATTAATAATAAAGAATTTTGCAAAGTAATTATCAAATTATTTTAAAAATATTTTAACTTATTTTATATTTATTTTAAGATATTTTAAAATTTTCAGAATTGTTGTTAAGAAAAACTTCTAAAAATCAACATGTATTTTAGCTATAGTTTAAGGATCAAATTAATAATTAATCATTTAAATTAATGTTCCATGTCATCAATTTGCATTTTTGAAATGTATAATGTTGGAAAAGAAAACAAGGTTCATAACAACACTTTGCATGGATATATATGTATGTAAGTATTATACGTGTAGAGTAGTGATCAATTTCTTGTTAGGTTATTCCATATTTGCAGTATGGCAATAAGCACCTAATGTCATCATCAATAATTTGCATGGAAGACATGTTTAGTTATATATGCATGGCCTATAAGGAGTACACTCATATTGGCAGTAGCTGATAAAACCACACGAGATGTTGCAAGTACCTTCACTGTGGCCAAACTGTTGAAAGTTTAACCAATATGAATACATTGAATTCAAGGATGAATTTTCACCATTTCAGAGGGCTTTTTCTGTACAGTTAAACGAGGAAGGAAAAAAAAAAATCAAAACGTGATCATTTGAAGAAGAAATAACTGTGGGTTTGACCAATCCTACTTCCAACATGATGCTTACGAATTTAATCATTTATACGTTGCATTGTTGACTTGTTGGCCACTGTAACCCTTTATCTCTATTACGTGGCTGAGTGTACGGAGCAAATATACACACATATATATATATATTGTCATTGAAGGGTAGAAAAAGCACACGCTTGGTTCAGATTTCAGAAGTGTCCCATTTGTCACAGAGGGAAAGCAAGATGGCGTAAGAGTTTATGTAAATGGCAGCTTATTTTTGGCAGTCAATATCGATGGATTTGTAAGCAAAGTGGCAGACTGGCAGTACGTATCTTCCACTTTGCCTTAAAAACTGGGGGCTCTTTTTGCTTATTTAACTTGGGGTTTGGTTAATGGATTATTAGATAAGTGGTTTAATTTTGGTAGGAGAAGTGGGGCGTTGGAAATTGAAATTTGGAATAGGTAAAGGGAGGACTTGAAATGCAGAAAGTTGCAGAGAACCTTAAAATGCAAGCAATGGTGTAAAAATTTGATAGTGGTCAGTGGATAATAAGGGAGGGAGTAAGGGGGTGGAAAAGAGGAGAGTCCAAGAATATGAAATGATGAATTTGGAGATGGATTTTGGGCATGCAATGCACAAGTTTCTAGGGTTATGAAAATTATATTTAACAATATCGATGTTTGTTTCTTCTTTAATTTTAGATATGGAATGATTATACTTAAAAATAGGTTAATTTTATTTAAAATTAATTGTGGATATAAAATTTTATAAAAGTTAGAACTTTTATCTCACATATTTAAAATATAAATATGTGTTTAAAAATAATAATATATAATAAATAATAAAATTTAAATATGTAAATATATAGATTAAGACTACTAAATGCACTATAATCGTTTATCTCGGTGTTGCTATTCATTTTAGTTGGTGTCGAGTTAATTTATAACATCAGCTCAATGAACAACTTTATCAATACGAGAATATCTATCACACGTGTACGCGTGTGGAAACGACATATTTAGAACACTCAAGTGTGTTTAAAAAATAACAAATAAATAATAAAGCATATGGTTTGAAACTAATTAATAGTAGCACATGCAATATGTACGATATTAAAATTGAAAAAGTTAAATTAAATTGTAAGTATAACGAATTTTAAACACAAACACATTAGATTAAAAATAGTAAATGCACGCCGATTGAGTCTTAGCTTGATTGGCATGAGCATTATTGTCAATATAGTAGAACGTGGGTTTGAGTGCGCTGAAGCGCATTATTCTCCTATTTATGGGCTGGGAAGGAGTTATGGGTAGTTTTAGGTATTGTGTCAAAAAGAGCATATATGATCAGAATTTATAAAGATATTGTTCAAAAAAAAATAGTAGATGCACTTCAATTGTTTATCATAATGTTGTCATCAATCTTTGATTGAATGGTAAATTTAAGATTTTACCAATTCAATTGACATGAGTTCAAACCTCACCCCTATATTATTATTATTTTTGTTAAAATAAAAAGACTAAAATACCTTTCAATAATTTAACTTATTTTAATTACAGGACATTTTGATAAATTTTTTTATCTGAATTGGTGTTTAATTGACTCGTGATACCAACTCAGTCAGGGCACTACAGCAAAACAGGTTTTTAGTGTCGTTTTTTTTGGCCCTATAGCGGCACTACCCCACAAATGACGTTATAGAACATGACCTTTAACGGTGCTTTCCCCACAAATGCCACTAAAGAACATGACCTTCAGCGGCGCTTTACCACAAACGCCGTTAAAGAACATGACTTTTAGCGGCGCTTTCCCACAAACGCCGCTAAAGAACATGACTTTTAGCGGCGCTTTTCCAAAAACATCACTAAAGAACATGACCTTTAGCGGCGCTTTTCCCTAAAACTTGGCTAAAGGTCATGTCCTTTAGCGGCGTTTTTGAAAAGCGCCGCTAAAGGTCATGTTCTTTGGTGGTGTTTGTGGAAAAACGCCACTAACTTTAGCAGATTTTTACCAACCCATTTTCATTCATATAGAACCCGAATTGTCAACATAATTTCCTGTAACATCAAATCTAACTAAAAACTGCAAATCTAAATGATACTTCAAATCCAACGAAAGAAATATGTATATGATCTAAATTAATAAATGAAATAACAAAATATATTATATTCAAAAGTTATATTGTTAAAATGTTCTTACAATAAGAAAACAAACGTCTAATATAGCGGATTCTGCGACTGCTGAAACATCTTCATCATATTCTGAAGCTGTAGCTGGAGTTCGTCATATTTTCTATTTGCCTCTTCTTCCCTCGCTGCTACCTCCGCTTTAAGTTGTACTTGGAGTTCTTCATATTTTCTTTGAGTTTTTGCTTCTCTCGATACTGCCTCCGCTTTAAGTTGAGCAATTTGCTCAACTATGCTCGCTTGCATCTGAGCCATCTAGTCTCTTAACCTCCGAACTTCAGCTTGATCCTGATTCCCCGAAGACATGTATTGCTGCGAGCTGGATCTAAAATATTGGGTTGGGTTAATAAAAGATCCTTGAAATTGAACCCGACCATACCTTTCAAGACTTAAAACTTCAGTAATAATTCAGTTATCAATGTCTTCAAGATTAACAGAACTATCACTTGAAGCAATCACTTCATACTCCGCCCTTTTATCCTTTAGTTTCTCCTAATAAATCAATCAAAGAGTTAGGAACGAGATATATAATCAAAACAAATGCAACATAACTTAACATTATTTGCATTACAAACGAATAATTAAACCATTATAATTAAACATGATAAATATTTAAAATAATTCAAATTTTATTAAGTAAATATACCATAATTTCTGCAGCTTAAATAGTCATAGGAGATCCATCTTTCTTTCTATGTGTAATGTCAAAAAGTTGAAAGTTTCCAAGTTTTTGACCAGACAATTCCTACAATATAGTAGGAAAAATATTATTTAGTAGAAAGTAATTAATATTTGACACAATTAATAAATTCAAAATACCTAGTCATCAGCTACAGAAGCAAAACTTTTCGACCCAGCTGTGTGCGTGAATTTTTGTTTTTGCCTACTTGTAGTTCCAACTCGCTCACAATCCTACATTATGAAATTATTATTACGTATATAGTAAATAATATAAATCGCAATAATTATAAGAGTTTAAAAGTACATAATACCTCTCATTTTTAAATTCCAAAATCTAACTGCATTTTCCCATTGGTACCTCAGCATTCTCGACGGGACATTTCGCAATTTCTCTTTGAGGCTTATATTTTTCTTAAAATATTCCTTCTTTAAAGCACTTTTATGGTCTCTCCATTTTTTTCCTAATGTCTTCTTCACATAATTATCTTAGACCTCTAAAGCAAATCTCTCCTGCAAATAGCACAAGTTTAGAAAGTAAATATAAATGAAACTTAAACCAAAGTATTATAAATTATATTTACGTTATTACCTTAATATTATCGAGAGCTTCATTTTTGTTACTATCAGGCATATGATGCCATGACTCGTAGTTGATAGGCAACAGATTAGCGTTTCGTGCAATAATGCCCAAGTATCCTGCTAAAAGTCGAGCTTCTAATCCAATAGGCTGACTATGACAATTTCTATCTATTTTGATACGCTCGACAGAATTTAACTCGTATAAATCTTTTAATAGAGTACGTTCTCGAGTTTTGCGCCTCCCACCACTTTCAGCTAAAAAATGGTATATTATAATATAAGAATTTGAAACAAAAATCAATAATAAAAGTCAACATGCATGTAAATTAAAATTTACTTTGAATTTCTGCAAGTTCGTCAGCTGTATTCAGAACATTCGAAGATCCAATAGCAGTATGTTGTTCACTATTTGTTTCTTTCGAATTTAGAGAATTTTGAATAATACTTAGATCTCGCAATCTTCTTCTATGCATTTTATCTTCAATACACATAAAATAGTTGAAATATTAGTAACTAATTACAACAATAATAGTATATATAAAATAGTTAAAATATTTAACAAGGTCAAGATTTAAATTAAAATATTACATATAATTAAAAAATCGTAAAATCTTACTACATCATGATTCAGAAATATCTTCATCCACATCTTGGCGAACCCATTGACATCTTGGCGAACCCATTGAAATTGTGTACTAGTACTAAAGATTGTTTCATTTAAGTTTTGTTCTAGAAAAGACAAAGTTTCTAATCTTTCGCCGATGTCATCTCTACTTCCATTGCCCATATCAAACAAGTCTCTAGGGGTGTTACGGAGTACAACGTACCAACCCTTATCAGTTGGATCATTCGAGTAAAAAACTTGTTTGACTTAAGAAGAAAATACATACGGCTCGTTTATCAATTGTTGTCCAGTGTGAATTAATCGAGAGAAGTTCATTATTGTAAAACCAAATTGATTTTTTTTAATTCCGCGAGCAGTATTAACATCAGCCCAATCACATCGAAATAAGACAATCTTCCGTTTGCCATAGTAATCTAACTCAATAATGTCAATAAGAAGTTCGTAATACTCCACATTTCCTTCAACAGGATTACTGTCCCTAGCACTAGCATAACTTGTAATTGAAGAATTAACAACTATTCCACAATTTTGAGTCCTCCTCAATCTTTTGCGAGATTTTGTATGAAACTTGAATCCATTAATGATGAAGGCAGTATATCTTTTTTCTGCTCTATCCGGACCTTGGGAAAGCCATTTAACTTCGTCATTGATATCCTTTCCACTCCAAACCTATTGAATCGAAAGTAAATTGATTAATTATATATGTTATATGAAAACATTATTATTTGTCAATGAAAGTTTCAGTTGCATACCGTTTGCCCTAACCATTCATGAAAAGATTCTCTAAATAACTTATGAATCTCTCGATGTTGTAATCTTCGGGAGCGTGAACGAGATTTCAAGACTTGTTTGTACTCACTATGTTAAAAAGTGGATTATTTGGTTAGAAGATGAACAAATTAAAAAGATGAATATTTATCAAATTCTAAAACTAACTTGCGTAATGATTCAATTGAACCGTGGTGAAAAAGAACATATCGATGTACTTGTACCCAAGATCTATCATCTAAGTGTGTAATTTCAACTTTACCGATTGGTTCTCCATAACTTCGAAATATATAAGTTTCGGCTAAGTTATGATTAGTGAGCCCAATATTTCTACTTGGTCTATTCAGTCTTGTTTCAACATCTTCTAAATATCTAGAGCAGAAAGTCATACACTCCTCTGCCAAACCTTCAGCAATCGATCCTTTTGGATAACGCTTATTATGACAATAAGACTTCAACTTGCATAGGAACCTAAACACGATATATAACATTATCAAAAGTTGTAACTAAAGGTATATTCATGAATGAACAAAAATTTTACAAATAAATTAGCACATCTCTATCGGATACATCCACCGATAGAAAACTGATTCACCAAGTTTTGCTTCATTAGGGAGATAGATTAGCAAGTGCAATATAATAGTGAAGAACGAATGTGGAAAGATCTTATCCAAATTGCATAAATTCAAGGCGGTTCGATCTTGTACTTTCTTAAGTTCTTCAACAATCAAAACTTTGCCACAAATAGCTTTCATTATTGGATAATTCAATTATACAAGACGTCACTTTTTTTTACATACAATACCGTAAAGCAACTGGCAGTAAATCTTGCATCAAGATGTGATAATCATGTGATTTTAGGAAATATAATCTTCGATCTTTAAGACTCACACATCGAGATATATTTGATGCATATACATCTATGACCTTTATATCCTTCAATACCGTGCAGAACACTTCTTTTTCTTTCTTCGACATTGTAAAAATAGAAGGCGACAATCAAGATTTCCCATTCGAAAGTAATTGAGGATGAAGATCACGCCGAATTCTCATGTCAACTAGATCAAGTCGACTCTAAAGATTGTCTTTCGATTTTCTATCGACATTCAGAATTGTCCCAATGATGTTCTCGCAAACATTCTTTTCAATATGTATGACATCAAGATTGTGTCGCAAAATGTGATGCTCCCAATAAGGAAACTAAAAAAAATACTTTTTTTCCACAAGTCCGCATCATTAGGATCATCCTTTTCATCAGATTCATCATCAATCTGCCGGTCAACATCGCCAACATACGCCTCCATCGATCTTCTCTTTGTTTGCATGTTGGGTGGTTGATTCATCTTCCCATAATTAAAATTGATATATTTTAACATGAACAAGATTTCAGATCCAATGGTCTGCTCAGGAGCTTCTCTGAACTCTTCAGTACCATCAAATTGAGTCATCTAAAATTTAAATCTATGATTTCTATCTAACCACCGACGATGCCCCATATAAGAGAATTTCTTCTCATTATATAATCACTTCAAACATGTTTGTGCCGCACAACAAGAACAAGCATAATGTTCTTTGGTACTCCAACTAGATAAATTTGCATAAGCTAGGAAATCATTAATAGTCCACAACAAAACTGCACGTAAATAAAAGTTCTCGTTTCTCAAAACATCATATGTTTCAACATCCGCCAATAACTGTTTCAACTCTTCAATAAGTGGCTGCATATAAATATCAATATCATTCCCGGGACCTTTCTCTCCAGGGATAATCATAGATAAGATAAAAGAAGATTGCTTCATGCAAATCCAAGGAGGCAAATTGTAAGGAACAAACACTACATGCCAAGTACTGTACGAAGTACTCATGATTTTAAAAGGATTAAACCTATCAGATGCTAGCCTAAGCCTCACATTCTGAGGATCACTTGCAAAGCTTGGAAATTTACTGTCAAATTATTTCCAAGCTAAAGAATCTGCAGGATGCCTTAATAATCCATCATCAGTTTGTTGATCATGATGCCACCTCATAGACTCGGTTGTCTTTGATGACATGAAAAGCCTTTAAAGCCTTGGTATTAGTGGAAAATATTGTAAAAACTTTATTGGCTTCTTTCTTGACTATACCTTTATCCTCATTCAAATCTTCTGTATTCCTATTCATTCAACGAGATTTACCGCAAACATGACAAGACTATTGGTTTTTCCAATCACCCCAATACAATATGCAGTCATTTGGGCAACATGAATTTTGTCGTACCCAAGGCCTAAATCTTTTATCAGTTTCTTCATATTTTTGCATGAATGAAAGATTTTTGCAAACGGAAACATATCTCCCAAAAACTCTAATAGTAGTGTAAAAGAGTTTCTGGTTCATCCTCCCAAACATTTTAAGTGAAAAAGACGAATGCAGAAGGACAATTTTGAAAGTTTCGATCCCTCATAAAGTTTTTCATTCATTTTATTAAGTAACTTGTAGAACTTCGCCGCTTCTCTATTTGGCTCTTCATCAGGTACACTTCTTTCTGTTTCGGTAAAAGCATTATCACAATCATCGAATGCAATAATTTCAGGTAGAAACGATTGCAAACTATTACTGCGCATATTAAATGCATCCCGCAACATACCTTCCATGTCATTTTCTCTAATAGACTAATGGTAAGCATTATAAGGATAAACCGGATTAATCATTGAAGAGGTTCTATGAGGTGTACACTCTCCATGGAAAATCCTTTTTTATACCCCAAAATAAAGCCATCAACAACTAAATGTTCGTAGATAACTTCACGAATATGCCAATTGATGTTGCCACACTTCTTACACGAGCAAATAATCATATTCTCTTGGCTTACATTTTGAAATGAAAAATTTTAAAAAGTTTGTACTCCATTTCGATAGTCGTTGCTTACCCTTGACAAATTCATCCAACTCTTATCCATTTCATAGTTCTTGAAGTCTAAAGTTGACAATAAATTACGGTTACTTAAGTGTTCTAAATTTATTTAAATCATGTCATTGTACTCAAATAGATAATACATATCAAGTATCTAATGGGTGTAAACTAATTCAGTAAGTTGTTTATTTATAAAGATAATTAAGACTAGAGAAAACAATAGTGTTGCCCAAATTTCGTGATTTTTATATATTTTAATCCAAAGTTTTATGTAAGTTATGATATGATATATATTTATGAATTATGTAAGTTATGATCCAAAGTTCTTTTTATTCTTTAAATGTTTATGTAAGTTATGATTATCATCTTTAAATTTTAACACTTTAATTATACTCTTTTAATTTTATCACCTTTATGTTTACTTAAAAGACAAAAATTAATAAATTAATAATTATACGTTAATAAAGTTAATGTTTTTTAATTTTTCATCTATTTTGAGTTAATATTAAAATTAAATTTACATAAACTTTTTAACTTTATACTACACATTAAAATCGATCAATTTAAATTTTGAATTTAAAACAAAAATATTAAAACTAAAATTATGTTACGTATTTTATGAAAAGATAAATAAATCCAAAAGTTAGAACTCAAGTTATCTTAAATTTTAAAATAAAAATAAAAATAAAAATTTAGAATCAAAACTAAAATAAATAATAAAAATGGATTAAATATAAAGATATCAATAAAATAAGATATTATAATGAAGTTACTTATTTAAATTGATTATTTTACTTTTTTTATTAAAGATATTAAATATTTGTTTTAAAAATATTCGAAAAGAAAACCATCATCAAAACAACATAAATTATGTCAAAATAGTGAGGAAAAACGCAGTATTAGTAACTTTACATCAACTTATGACAAAGTGCTTGATTAATATGTTTCTTATCTTTAAACAAGGGCAAATTCAAGTCCAGGAAGGGACTTGTTCCAAAAATGGATTTTTTTAAATTTCTTCAAAAAATTTAAAATTAAAATTAATATATGGTAAAATTATATTTTGACTTTCTTAAAAAATTGTTTAATCCTTTAAAAAATGAAATCATACATTTAACATGATAAAACTACAATTTAATCTCTTAAAATTAAAAATATAAACAAAACATTAGCATCTTCCTTGACTAATACAATAATCGGGGAGTATTTAAAAGAACTAAAAAATTACATTTAAAATGAATATAGATAACTAAAGCGTTCAAATTTGGATGCATTTGGATAATCATGTGTCTAAGTTCATTCTTGATGCAAAAATTATATTTTTTTTTATATTTTTAAATTTATGTCTGCCACATGGCATACAGAGAGGCTGCCATGTGTCCCCATCGTATTGGCTATTAGTGTCTTATTAGCATAAACTAATGACATTAGTGTGGCAATATCAACATAGGTGATGGAATACAAGTCCAATTACTAACTAGATCCAAAAAAAGAAAAAAAAGATTCAAATACTGATTAGATACTTTTGAACAAGTCTAGAGAACAAACTACATGTTAACCCATTTAAAAATAAGAAACACTAATGACTTTAATTTTTTATCATTAAAATATTAGTGGAGAGGAAGTAAAACAAATGTACTTATATTTTTGCTTTTTATCATGACAATATCACAATATTTATAGAGGGAAAAAAAAGAAAATAAATTATTTAACTTTGTATCATTTTAAGTTTTAGGAGAGCTAACTTCCTTCCAAACATTACCCTTTCTTTTTCCAACCTTTGGCTTCTTTCTTTATTTTAAACCAAGCATTTGACAAACCCAACGCAAGAGTCAGACCTCCGGAACTGAAAAAATACTCAAAAAAACAAATCATCTGAAAAGGGGAAAGGGGTTGTTTTCCAATACTATCATGTTGCCAAATCTAAACAACAAACAAGACGTGATAAATCTAGCACCCAAACCCTATATGCTTAATTCAACAAATTCGGATGTCCAAGTTTGTGTTTTTAAAAACAGAAGTGCACCCTTATTTAAATTGAAAGACAATAGCATGCGCAATGTGAATGTTGTCACTCATCTTCAATTTCATGAAATGGCAAAGCATGCAAAAAGGTTTACAACTAAACAGCCTATTGATATTTACCTCTATTCTCAAAGTATCCACCAGATAAAATGTGTTGTATTTAGCATATCGCAATATTTTCAAGCATCAAATATCAAGCAAAGAGAAAGCAGCAGTTTTAAATATAAGGGTGAAATTCACTGCTATTACCTTTACAAACTCTGGCCTTCTTAATTCGGTCTGGCCAAAAAAAGAAAGAAATAGAAAATTGGGAGCTCAGTAACTACCCTGCAAAACCGTGCTCTATATCAAGAACTTGCTGACGTAAAAACTCAACTATGCTAGCCTTGTCTACACTAACGAAATACATGACTAATAAAACAATAAAAAATTTCACAAACATATCTATATGTCGCTATTTTAATCACATAAGAAACTAAATAAGTGAACTGAAAACCAGTTACTTAAACTCAAAATTCCAATTTTCAAGCACATTTCAACACTCAACAATCGAGGATAAAAAGCATGAATCAGATTCCCACAGGGACGAACCACAAATTAATTTTTTTTAAAAGTTGATCAAATTATAAAATGCTAAACAAAGATTCGGTTACATCATATCTCAAGCATCAATCAGGAATTTGCAGGAAAATGGAAAAAAGAAAAAGAAACAATGCTACTAAAAAATTTAGTAAATCAAACACTTATGTTCCTATTTCCCCAATTTTCTAAGCATCCAACCAGCATAATAACACAATGCACTTAACTTAAACATCATTTGAGTCATTTTCGAATCATTTTAAGTCACTTCTTAGGTTTGAATCATTTTGAGCACAACTGATGCCAAGGTGTATTCACAACTCGATGATCACCCAAAATCTAAAAAGCACAAAGTGCACCACATAACATACCATGTATATGTATACATGTAATGTATGTTTATGTATATATATATGTCCTTTAAACAAAAACAAATTAGGCTCAAACAAAAAGGTAAATGATTTTTATAATTTGGAGGAAACAAGAATTTATGTTGGCTTGTTTCTTTAATAGAAAATTTTCTCAAACAAATTATGCTTGTTTCTTTAATAGAAAATCAACTGTTGAGAATAAATTTAACTTTTCCAAGTAAGAAAACAAATGACATGATCATGAAACTGTGGTAAATATGATGAAGAACGCCAAGAATCTTAGAGATATCTAATTTGATTACAAATAATACATACAGTAAACAATGCATGCAAAACTCATCAATAGAAAACCCATTAAATATCCAGTCAACCAAAATGCATATACATAAAAGAATAAATTTATAAAAAAAAAACCAAAGGGGGGCAATGCTGTAAAAGAATAAAAAAAAGAAAACCTTTTGAATCTTCTCAGTGGTGATGCTCATCAACTGTGGAGGCTGCTGCATATTTTCCTCTTAACAAAAGGAAAGAAACCTTACTTAACTGAAAAATAGAATGAATTAAAAAATATATATATATAAAATAGAATGAAATGAAAAAATACCAGAATTTTTTTGGTTTCGGCGAAAAGAATGGCGATGAGAATTTTTTTGTTGCTGTTGCTGGTGAAGAATTTATACAGAAGAGAAAAGGGTTAGGATTTGAAAGATGACAAAAAGGAGGGGATTTGGGGAAAAAAGTTAGGAATTTTGATCCGTTGGGGGAAATTAGGGAAAAGAAATTGGGGAAGAAATAAAGGGATTTGGGAAAAATAATTTTGGGCTTTCGAAGAAATTTGATTTGGAAAAAAACTAAAGGAATTTCGAGGCGTTCAAAACGACGCCTTTTAAGTTAAATTCAATAAATATCTGCGGCGTTTATGAAAAAAAGCTGCTATTGCTTACTTTTTGCGGCGTCTTTCTCATAAACGCCGCTATTGCTTTACTTATTACGGCGTTTTTCGGTTAGCACCACTAATGTATAACTTTTGCGGCGTTTTCAGTCCAAACGCCACTAAAAACACTGCTAAAAACTTAATTTCTTGTAGTGGAGATTTAAATAATAGTAATGATATACAATTGATACAGATAATAAAGTATACATAATAAAGGTAATAAAACTTTAATTGAGCGATAAAGTTAATGGTTAATGGTGTGAGTTCAAATTTTATCATATACAATTTTTTATTAATTTTTTTAAATAAGTAAAATAAAAAAGATTAAAACACCATCGAATAATATAATTTATTTTAATTACGAAAAAATATTTAAGTAATTTTCCTAATTTAATAGGTTCCCAATTATACTAACTCATCAGATACTTAAATATTAATATAAATATGTATCCCAAAATAGAGGTTGAAGGGTATTGACAAAATATAAAAAATTAGATTAATTTAACAATAACATTAACAATAATTGTTAGTCCAACATACAAACACAATAATTTAAAAACTCAAAAAAATTGTATTATACATTAAAAGCAAATACAAGGTAACAACTTAAATTATTCTAAAAGCAACTAAATTTAATTATTAGGTTATACATTTCATTCAAAGGTAAATAATACAACCAAAATAATATTTCTTAAATAAATAAAATTTAAATAATAAATAAGAAAGATAAATATCAAAACTATACACGAACTTTGATTAAATGTGCAATGTAATACATAAATTTTAATTTTGTGTGATTTTATACATAAAATTTTAATTATATTCAATTTCTACAAATCACTAACATTATCGAATTAGTATAATTTTATATTGATGTATTGCATAAGCAAACACTTATCTTAATCAACTATAAAAATAAATGTATATATTTATTTCTTTAAATGTGTATAATTAATCAAAGTCCATAAATTAAATTACACATTTAAACAAAGTTAAAAAAATAAAACTACTTAAACATTAAATAAAATGCTAAAATATTTTTTTTGTAAAGTTAAACAACCAAATAAATTATTATATCTTTTAAAAAATATTGGAAATAATATAAACATAACATATTTTATAAAATATATTAAAAATTACCCACCTAACTTAAATTAACCACGTAAATATATAAATAAATTTATAGAATTTAAAAGGGTTAATACATCATTTGGTACTTGATTTTGACATTTTTTTCGAGTGTGATACTTATGTTATTTTTGGTCCAATATGGTACATGTATTTGACAAAAGTTATATATCTTCTTATCCAAAGATAGCTATTGTTAACTTTATAATGTTTACTTCAAGTTTTATGATTGAATTGATGAATGCTAATTGCTAATATTATTAAGTTTGAATTTTCATAATTTTGTTAATAGAATAAATTTAATGTTGTGAATTTGTTTAATTTTACATTTAATTTGTCAAATAGAGTCTAATGGATGTGGTTTAATTCAAGTTTTAGAGTTAATTAGATTAAAGTTAATGCTAATTCGAATTTTCATCAAACCAAGCACTAAAAAGTTAATATTATTACCTTTAGATACTAAAATATATACAATTTATCAAATATGAAAAGAAGATTAAACTTACATACTAAAGTATATATTAAACCAATTTAAAATTACAAATCAAACCAATGAAATCTTAGCATTGACCAATAGTCCTAAGTCTTCAAATTCAAGTCTAAATATTGTTGACAAAGGTTTTAAGTGTGAATTTTGGTTTACATTGTTATAAATTGTAGTTACAAATGTGTAAATTTTAATTTTAAT
The DNA here is from genome assembly GCF_025698545.1 of Gossypium raimondii. Lineage (NCBI taxonomy): Eukaryota > Viridiplantae > Streptophyta > Magnoliopsida > Malvales > Malvaceae > Gossypium > Gossypium raimondii. The sequence goes on from NC_068575.1 coordinate 7,790,980, forward strand.
CTAGATTGTTAGGCCTAAAAATACCAAGAGAGGATAAATTAATTTTTAAAATTTTATATAAACTTTTGTAAATGATAAGAGAAGAAAAGCTTAAACAATTCGATTTATAATAATTCGGCATTAATTGCCTACCTCCACCATCTTGATATATCTCAACCAAGGATTATTTTTCATTTATTTCAAAGCAAGAAAAGGTTAATTTACCTAAATAATTTTATAAAAATTAAATACTGAAATAGGTTGTCAGTTGGATTATATACGAAAATAGTATTTTTTTTTGGGTCGCGCCTATCTGACAGGCGCAACCAATTTTGTATATTAAAATATTTTTTTTATTTTTTAAAAAATATCATTTTATTAGTGACGCCTTTCTCATAGGCATGTACTTATATTTTTTTTTCCGGATTAGTATATGACTTGTGTAGAGATACAAAAATGGTATGGGGTAGGTGGCGCCTATCTGGTAGGCGCGACTGGTGGACCCTATCTGACAGGTGCAACTGGTTGAACAAAATAACTATAACATTACAATTTATAATAAATTTCTAACAAAATATTTAACAAAATAATTTTACATTAATAAAAACTAACCAAATACTAAACTAAACACAACAATTTATAACATAATCCTAAATTACTAATAAATTAATTTTAAAATAATTACAAACACAACAATTTATAACATAATCCTAAATTACTAACAAATTAATTTTAAAATATTTATAAAAAAAATTACATTCATACAACATATCAACCCAAAACCATAAACACTAAACATAAACAATTTATAAATAATAATTAATAACAAAAAAATATTTTAGTGCAGGACAGAGGGGCGCAGGGGGAGGCAATGGCGCCTATCTGATAGGCGCGACCAGTGGCGCCAATGGTCTCGAGTATTTTTAACCCGTATTTTGACCCGTTGACTATATTTTAACCTATATATATATTTAAATATTTTAATAAAAATAAAATAATAATATTTTCGTACAAAAAGAACACACAGGAAGCTAAAACGCCGCCCTAAAGAAACCTAAATAGTTTCCAAAAACAAAAAAGAAAACCCCGAACGGCAGACCAACTTAAAAGCCAGCCATTTCAACGATCGAAGCTCTTTTCAAATCCATTCAAATCCCAGCAGTTCCTGTTCTCCTGACTGGTCGATTGTTTTGTCAAAAACTTGTGACAGAATCAGAGGCACCTCTCCTAATAGTCTAAAACTTCTTAAAACGCCGATGTCTTCTTCAATCGACTTTATTCTGAGGTACCCCCTCTACCCATCCACTCTATTTTGTTAAAGGACTATTTTGGTCGGAGTTTCGCTCATTAGACCCTTTTAACGTTGAAAACCCCTTGTCAAATTTGCCAGATTCATTTACTCTGTCAAACCATGCAGTCTTTACCCCACCACTTATTCTCTCGGCAATATCCATCGGCAATCTTCTTCCGCCTCCATCGCAGCTGACCGAGGAAATTCATTTGGCAGATAAGTACCCCCTATTGTTTTTAACCCATCCACTGCTAATACATGCGCCACCTTGTGTGTCAATCTTGAGGTATGTCTAAACAGGCATGTTTCGTAGCCAAAACTTAGCACTTGTGCACTTAATACATAGGCATTGATTTATGATTTATCTATATTTCTTGATTTCACCTTCTTTATGCCTGATAATGCATCACCTACAATTTCAGCCCTCACCACTCCTAGATCCGCCCTAATTGAACCGCCTGGACACAAGTAATCGCCTCTGCTGCAAACCCAATTGGTATGTGCTCATTTAGGCGCATGGTAAAATTTAGAACCCTCCCACTTGAGTCTCTGACCACTATCCCCGAGCATGAACTTATACTTTGTTTGTGAAATGCAACATCGAAGTTTATATTTACAAATGACTACTCTGACGGTCTCCAACGTTCTCCCTCTGTTCTTCGTCTAGGTAACCTGTTATTAAGTTCCTCTAATTCTTGTACGTAATTTGTGATAAAGCAATCAATTTTTGATTCGTTTTAAAGAATCCCCTCATCAAGTTATTTGTTTCTTGTTGTCTACAAAGCCTAGAATGAACAAGCTATTTTTCGACATTGTTGTATTGAGGCATTATTGTAAAGGTATAACATCCAGTCTCTAAACTGCCCTTCATTTAGTTCCCATCGCCAAGTAATACCTAACTTTCTCCAGGTTTCCTTTGCATTTATACAGTCCCGGAAAGCATGTTTAGCATTTTCCACTTCGCCTATACATTTATGACAATTTGCAAACCCCACTAGCCTCCTTTGGTACAAGTTATATTGAGTAGGCAGATAGTTGTTAAAAATTATCCAATTCATGATTTTTATTTTAGACGGTAGATCCAAGAGCCATAATTTTTTGTAAAAATTTTTGTAAACATGTTGTTCGTTGTTGAGAGTAGTCGAGAGTGTTTCTTGTAATAGAATTTTATACCTGCTTCTTACTGAGTATTCGCCAAAAGTCTCGCCTCGTCATACTAGCCTGTCCTCTTATGGCGTGCATAGTAGAGGAATACACAAGATATTGTCAGCCTCTTCTTCATTGAAGGTAGCTTTAATTAGCCTTTCCTTCCTTCCAACAATTAGTGGCTTAATCAATTAAATCCAACACATAACAAATATGCTGATTATTTTCTCGTTGTTGGACTTTGAAATCAATAGCACCCAGCTCCCACTTATTTTCCCAAATTAAGACTTGTTTTCCTGATCCGATTTGCCAACACAAACCCTTCTTTAGTAGACCTTTCGTCATTCACACGCTTTTCGAGGCATAAGAAGGTAAATTGCCTGACCTAACATTCAAAAAAATTTGATTCTGGATAATATTTAGCCTTTAATGATCTTGCCAGTAAAGAATTTGGGTAACAAATTAGACGCCAACCTTGTTTCGCTAAGAATTGAATTTTGATAAGCAACGAAAACATAAACCCCCATCTTCTTCCATATTGCACAATTTCCTCCACTCACACTTCCTCGCTTGCCATGCCTTTTTTGTCACGGAATTTTTCCAATAATATTATCTAATTCATTGCAAATCGAATTTGGTAGTAAGAAACAAGCCATTGAATACGTCAGAATTGCTTGAAGTACTGATTTTATACAGACTTATTTCCCTTCTTGTGAAAGATGTTTTACGCTTCATTCATTAACCCTACTTATCATTCAATCTTTCTGGATTTGGAAAGTCCTTTACTTGTTCTTGCCCACCATATTAGGCAAACCCAAATATCTCTCTAGGTCTCTCGAAATTCTAACATTGAAGATAGATGACACCACTTCCCTCTTTTGCTCCGAAACATTTGAGCTAAAGTAAGCAAGTGATTTTTTGAAATTTATGCATTGTCCCCAATAACTTTCATATTCCCGCAAAATATTCTTTATTATATGTGCCCCCTCCTTGTCGCATCACCAAATAAAATACAATCATCAGCAAACAATAGGTGAGAGATAAAAGGTTTTCTACGACTTACCCTTGCTCCCTTTATTGCTCATTCTTGAATAGCTAATCTCATAAGAGAGAAAAGTCATTCACTGCAAATTAAAAATAAATACGGGCTCAACAGATCACCTTGATGTAAGCCCCGTCTTGGTTTGAAACTTTCCCATCCTCTCCATTAAGGCATATCGAATATGAGACCGAGCTAATACAGTGTATTATAAGATCCACACATGACTTATTGAATCTCATTTTTCACATCATTTGCTCTAGGAAGACCCACTCCACCCTATCATATGCTTTACTCATATCAAGTTTTAGTGTCAAACTTCATTTCCCTCCCACTCTTTTCTGTTTGAAAGTATGCATAAGTTCACAGGCAATGAGAATATTATCAGAAATCAATCTTCCCAGAACGAAAGCACTTTGGGCTTTATCAATACATACCTCCAGAACTTTTGAAGATGATTTGCAACCGCCGTTGATATTACTTTGTACAAAACTATGCACAAACTGATTGGCCTAAAATTCTTGAGGTTTGTTGGGTGGGATATTTTTGGCATTAGCACAATACTTATCATATTTAGGGCCTCTACTGAATTTCCATGGTTCAAGATATCAAGGCAGAACTTTCCTACCTCATCTACTAAAATATGCCAAAACCTTTAGAAAAATAAAGTAGGGAAACTGTCCATTACTAATGCTGGCTTTCGTTGGCTCTATACCTTTCAAGGCAAGAACAAGCTCCACTATAGTGTAATTTGCAATTAAAGCCTGATTCATGCTTTCAGAGATACACCTTCCAACTCTTGAAAGAATATGGTCAAGATTACTAACCCCTTGTGATGAAAAAATATTTTCAAAACACCTTTTTTGTAGATTTAACCATCTCCTTTGGATTCGTTACCAATTGACCATTATCACTCTCCAGTCCATCAACACGATTCATTCATTTCCGCTGAGAAGCAAAATTATAGAAGAAAATTGTATTTCTGTTCCCCATTTTTAATCAATTCGCCCTTTCTCGTTACTCCCAAAACCTCTCCTCCTTGTTAATTTCCATATTCATTTGTAGCTTTACCTCAAACAATTTTGCCATGTTCTCATCATTTCTTTCCAATCTGTCAAGTTCTTCCAATCGTCTCATTAATTTTTTTGACAAACTAGCTCTTTTCTTCTTTATCCCTTCTGCTCACCTTTGTAAACCAACTCCTATAGCATAAAGTCTATCAACCACTCTACTTGAACTGCATGTCCATAGTTGCTTCACTTCCTCTTCACATGAGTCCTCCATGACCCACTATGCCTCAAAACGGAACCTTTTCTTTATTTTCCTCGTATGATCTTGTTTTGTCTGAATAAACAGTAGGCAATGATCAAAAAAAGAATGTGGCAAGTGTCTAACAGAAAAATTTGAAAATAGTGTCAACCATTCAGTATTTGCATCTCCTTTATCAAGCCTTTCTTTAATGTTTGTCTCTGGCAAATTTCCCTTCTCCCAAGTAAACCAATGACCTGAAAAACTCATATCCTTTAAACGAAATTCCTCTAACACCTTCTGAAATTCCTTCATACGTCCCTATTCTCTTGGTAAGCCTTTTCCTTCACAAACGAGTACAAGATTTCGTTGAAATTGTCGCAAATCATCCATGAAAAATCTTGATTACTCTCTAACATTTTTAACAAGTTCCAAACCCTCGCCCTTTCAAGAAAAATGTGTAACCTTTACAATTTTATCTTTTTTGCATGGAACATTTCCTTTTGTTTTTATGGCTTAACCAAAATTCTTTAAGCTTTTGTGGCTCAACTAGAAATATTTTACAATCTACTTAAGATTTTATACCTCAAAAGTCTTAAGTATGCTCTTTACAACAAAGAGAATATGAACAAACTAACAATAAATTTCTAGTAGGCGTGTGTTTGCAAATAAAAACCCTAAATATAAAGATTTGAGAGTGAGAAAAGATATGTACAAGAGAAAATGAAGAAAATAAAGAATTGAAGGCTTTTCTTTAGTATCTTGAAGAGTTCTTTATGTGTATATATAATAAGGGAAAAATTTATTATCGTTTATAGTCGTTGGGGATAGAGGTGTTCAAATGAATAACCGAACCAAATTACCATGGACCAAAATGTAAAAATCTTTAACTGTTAACCAAACCGAAGTTTTTTTTAAATATATTAATCGAAATGAAATATCTTGGTTATTTCGGTCAGTTAACCAAACACTAGATGAAAAAGTAGAGAGAAAAGCAACAAATTAAAGACTAATCGCAACATCAATGGCAACCGAAAAAGAAGAAAAGGAACCCAGAATTGGATCATGACTATAATAAGACAATGTCCAAACAAAAATTTAACGAAATCCATAGATAGACACACACTAGCTCTTTTAAAATAATAAATAAGTATAAAAATCAAACCAAAGCAAGAGAATAAAAGAAAAAACCCCACAAATCAAAGAAAATCAAACCTATAAATTAAAAAAGCCAAATGAAACGCAAGGCTTAGACAGAAAGATCTTTGTATTTGGTTCTAAACTAATGGATTTGGATGGATTAGGCTTTTTTTTTTCTAACGAGGGTTAAGGGTTTTTTGATTTCGTATTTTAAGGTTAAAAACGATGGAGAGGAAGCATGATTTTGAACGAGGGTGATTTGGGAGATTTTGGAACTCTCTCCTCGGATGGTGGTGACTGGTGAGCATGCCGGGCTGTCGGTAGTTGGCATTAGAAATTTTTTTATTTTGGGACATTTCAAATTAGGGCTTGTATATTTAGGAATTAGGGGTATTCGACGTTTTGTTTTTAGTTTTTATGGATTTTATGTAATGTAAGTTAATTTTATAATTAAATTAATTATTAAGTTGACTTGGGTTGGGTCTATAAATGCATATTTGGATTGGGTATTTGGGTTTATGGTGGGGCTTGGGTTGGGGGTGCCCAGGTGGGCTGATATATATTATATATAATGTATATGATTTTTTTTGATTAATTATTCAGTTTTGAACCGAATTAACCAATAACTTCAATTTTAAAAAATTATTAATCGATGTTTGGTCGGATTAAATTCGACCACCAATTGATTAACCGAATTAGATTAATTTGGTTAGTTAATTCGATTTTAACTGAACTATAAACACACCTAGTCGAGAATAGTTTCTAGCTGGTAGAAGCATTGCAGACAAACTTGCATCGATACAACTCACAAGATTTATAGATAAAAGTGAACTTGTATGATAGAAGTGGACTTGTATCAATAAAAATCTCACAACTCATAATACACGTGGGTACAAGTGGACTTGTACGAGTAAAAATATACTTTATCAGTAGAAATAGACTTATATGGGTAAAAGTTTCCGAATATCAGTAAGTATCTATACCATTTCTCAGACTTGTATAAAAGAGTTCAGAAAATTGACTCAAAAACATGTACTTCTACGAGTCGGTTGAAAATATTTAGCAAAATTTTCTATAACTATTTTCGCCAAATGGCTTAAATATATAAATACAAATTTATCTTCAAATGTTGTTGATTTTGATTCTAATTCCATTTATGTTTGTAGATGATGATATATCTTGAGCCAAGTCTGAAATAAGCTTAGGTTTAGATGATCATACATCTCGAGCCAAGTGGAGATTATTTATATGATATTAATACCATATTTATACAGAAATATAATTACCCTCGTGTCATGGGCAAACAAAAACAGATCACTGCTGCTAAAGAAGGCTATTCTTTTCTGTAAATCCTCTGTATCAAACTCCACTATACCACAGGTATATTAGAGGGGGAACAGTTGAAAAGAATGTGATGTGAAGGGGCAAACGTAATGCCTCTATACACAACCAAAAGAAAAAATAAAATAAAAAAACTTTATTAAACAGAGTATGTTTACAGACTTTAAACGCCTATCCAAGTCTTCTAATCCTTGTGCGAGTATCCATCAGCCGGAAGGAACTTTGCATATGGATCAGCTTTGGCTCTGTTCCTATGATCATAGTATTCCACAGCTGCAGCACCGGCTAACGCTGCCAACGTAAGGGCTTGAGCATGCAACCTGAATTAATGGCAGAGAGCAATGAGTTAACAACAAGGCACAATATGTAAAAACCCAGGGTGTAAAATCCTGGAATGCTGTTTACAAGGTCAGTATCAAAAAATGCAAGTCAGTTTCAACAATGCAGCCCCGACTTAACCTATGAACTTATGTCAAACTAATTGAACCTAAGATCTCAAAATTCCCAAGGCATCAGCCTAGCCATTAAAGCCAAAACCTCGAGACCTCATCGGTGTAAAACAAGAGTCGAGGACAAGCTTGAAGAGGTATGTAACTTGTGCATGTCAAGAGACCCTCTCTTCTCAACCAATTTTATTCCTTGTTAGGCACGTGATCTTCAACTAAACTTGAAGAATCAAATTGAAGTTCAACCAAAATCAGAAGTGAAAGGGCAGGGTATTTTCAACATATATCCCAAAAGACTACATTCATGATAAACTAAACTAAACTCACTCTAATGGTTTCAAATTCTTTCATCGTTAAAAAGATAGTCTTTTAGCTCTTCTTGAAGGCCAATTAATTGGATTTTAGAAACCTTCTGCAAAATAGCACACCACCATAGCTCTGATTCTATTCCATAAGAAAAAGTTGAAACCTTAGACCTCATGAAGGGCTCCCAAATTTCTTCTCATATCTTACTAACAATATGGATACCTATATATATATATAGGTATAAGATCCCAATCAGTTAGGGCCTAATATAGAATAATTTAATTCAATTAACACCGGTGATGGAGATGTTAGCCTCATCTAATTGAAACCAACAGCTAGAAACACAAATAATCACACAAGTTTAAAAACCCAAAATAACCATACGACAATGATGCTTTGAACCGCTGTGAAATTATCAAAACGAAAGACAAGAGCAATATTTGCAAAAGAACAATAAATAAAACCCCTTCAATCTTCCAGCCACCAAGACAAAGGGCAAAATTTCGTTACTTCCGAATACAGATTTGTCAAAACAACATAAATGAATCATAATTTCAGAAACCCAAATAAAGCAAAATTATAAAGAAATAATCCGAAATTAAAAGAAGGGGAAAAAGAGAGAGCAAGATTTACCTAGCGTGAATAATTTTAACGCTGGTTTTCATACCAGGTTGAGACCAATTGTAAGCAATAGAACCCGCAATACCGCTCAGCCACAGACACCCTTTTGTTAAAAAAACAAAAGCATTAAGATCCTCACTAATTTTTAAAAAAATCCATGCGAAAACTGAAGAAGAAAAGAATTTACCAACAGTTCTAAGCTTGTGATCAACGACCCATTCCCTTATTGATTCAATCTTGCTCTTAGGTTCCACCATTTTTCACAGAAATTAAGCTCTTTTTTTTTTTTCTTTTAGAGATAGATTTAAAGAAAAAGAAAGGATTTTTGTGGTGAGAAGCAATGAAAAGTCTTTCCTTTTATATATAATGTAAGAAAGAAGAGAAAACCAAGTCGGCGACTGCTAAAAGGAAAACAAGAAAACCATGTGCGGAAGGGAATCAACGGTGTTTTTAATTTTTCTTTGTACCGCAAGAGGATCAATTTGTAATTTGGACTTCCATTAATTTATATTTTATACCAAGTACAATTTTATATCATTTAGGTGGGGGGTTTTTATAAAAACACCCAAAATTTTTTATTATGTATAAAAAAAACTCACTTTGAAAATTATGTATGTAAATAACCTCTTTTGAACAATAAACGTAGGTGACGTCATTGCAATTGGCGTCACCACCTCCAATTTTTTAACAAATAATCTTGTTAGGTGCCGTTATTGTCATTGATATCACCGGACTGAAGTATACTTATATAAAAAGTTTAGGGACCTAATGAAGCAATGACCCTTTTTAGATTGGATGGAAATTGCAGTGGCATCATCTCCCCTGGCGGCACCAGTTAAGGGTGAGTTTGGATGGGAGGTGTGTTTATCTGCGGTTAGTATAAAAACAACAGTGGCGGTGATATTAGATACTGTAGCAATATTGTAGAGTGAGACAAAAAGTAAGTTAAACGCACCGCACCGCACCCAATCGCCCATCCAAACTCACCCTAAAGCTTTTAAACTATTGGTCTATTTGCATGTTATGTCCGTCTCCTTTTGAAATTAAATTTAAATAGCCCTTAAAGAATACAAGAATAACAAAAATAAACCTTTTCCAAATTTTATTATTTTTTAAGAACATAAACTTAAAAAACTATATAAAATTCTTATTTAAATTACCAAATATATCCCTCAATAATTTTCCTCAAGTAAAAAGTAAGAGTCTTTAAAATTCTTATATTCTTTAAGGGCTATTTAAATTTAATTTCAAAAGATACAAACCTAACATGTAAATAGACAAAACGTTTAAAAGCAGAGGATTGACGTCACTGCTTTCCCCTCCAATCTAAAAAGGGTAATTGCTTCATTAGGTCCCTAAACGTTTTATATAATTATACTTTAGTCAGGTGATACGAATGGCAACGGTGGTGCCCAAAAAAGTTATTTTTTTCTTTAAAATTGGAGGTGATAAGGTCAATGGAAATAACATCACCGATGTTTACAGTTCGAAATTGATTATTTACGTACATAATATTTTAATAAAAAACCGTATTTGATTCAAAGTATTTATTACATCCCATTATCGGAATATAAAATTACTTAAAACATTATATCACTATATTTATTTCATTTAACTGAATAAAATTTCGGTACTCAATTGACAAAAATAATTTATTTTCTTGTAGTTGTTTTAATATTTAAAGAAGCTAATCAGATCACTAGAATCATACATTACCATTGATTTTGCAAACCAACTACCCTCTTAATCCGAAAAATAATAAAAGAATATAAAATAAAATATTTTTAAATTTTGGAAAAAAGCTTATGATTATTGATAAAATAAAAAATGCATGTAGTTATTGATAAGAATTGCATCATAAAAAGAATGTGATTTGTTTTATTTTTTAATTAGTTGAATTATTTATTTGATTATTTTTGTTATAATTTTATCTTGTTTGTTTTCTATCTAATTGAGTTGGGCTCTGTCTCTAATTAATGATAAAAAATGATTAGTCAATAAAATAGATAATTTACATAAATAATCACTTAATTATTAGAAACTTTCTTATCGATCACTCCACTTTAAAAAGTTTCATCTTGATCACCGATTTATCCTTTTATTTTTAAAGTCCAAAACCATTAAATTACTTATTGTCTCATTTTTTAACATTTATTTTTATTCAGCATAATTTCCTAGTCATAAAATAATTAAAAAACTATTTTTAAACCCAAAACTGGCAATCTTATCTAAATAATACAAAAAATAAAAGTAATAACTGAAATGGTATGTCTATGAGATTATTTACCAAAATAGTATGTTTGCTACAGTGTTTTGCTTGTGCCATGACAAATTGGCGGCACCAGATTAAAATGTGATGATCTAAAATATTTAGGGACTTGATATGCAAATTTTCTATTTTGAGTGGCTGCTAAAAAAAGTGAAAGGGTGCTGCCTGACAGTGTGGTGGCACCAAACCTTAAATGTGGCTAATTGTCTTGTAAACCCTCTTTATTTATTATTTTCTTTTTGTTCCCCTTCAACTCACTACATTGTGGTTAAACAAGCCCTTATACCATTTTTGTAGTTAAATAAGCTCTTAACCTATTATTTTTACTCATAAAAGTCATTTATTTTAATATTAAAGTAAATATATTTTAAATTTCAAGCTCTTATCTTAATTTCTTGTTAATGCAATAAAAATTATATACACTTTAACATCAACATAAAATCTAAAAAGTAATCAAAATTTTTAAAAGAGCGTTAAGAATGTCATGTATATAAGCACTCTCAAGAAATTTTAAAATTTTGTTTTGATTTAATAAAATATTCTCATCAAATTCACATCAAGATAAAATGTGAATTAGTTTATATTTTTAAATAGTTCTACTTTAATATTAAAATAAAGGACTTTCATGGGTAAAAATCATAATTTGAGGGCCTATTTAACTTGCAAAAATAGTATAAAAGCTTCTTTAAACAAAGTATTATAGTTTAAGGGCTTTTTAGTATATTAGCCTCCCATCTATGTTTTCATCGGTTCTTAAGCATTGAAAATAATCAAACAATTTCTGCAATGCAGGTGCTAGGTTCAACAATATACAGTCTAGCAGGGCTAATATACTAAAAATCCCTTTAAAATGGGTAAAATATATTTACTTTAATATTAAAATAAAGGGATTTTATGAGTAAAAATCATAAGTTAAGGACTCATTTAACTACAAAAATAGGTTAATGACTTATTTAAACACAATGTAGTGAGTTGAAGGGGAATAAAAAGAAAATAATAAATAATGAGGGTTTATAATGTAGTGTGGCGGCACCCATTCACTTTTTTTTCCAGCAGCCACTCAAAATGGAAAATTTGTAAATCAGGTTCCTGAATATTTTAGATCATTACATTTCAGTCCGGTGCCGCTAATTTGTCAAGTGGTACTAGCAAAACACTGTAGCGAAGATATCATTTTGGTAAATAATCTCATGAGCATGCCATGCCATTTCAGTTATTAATTTTATTTTTTTGTATTATTTAGGTAAAAAAAGCCCCAAAAACTACACCCTTTTTTGGGTTATTTCCATCTCCAAAATCCACTCCAACAACAACTCCGATAGTTTCTCCGATGAAACCTCCCTCGACTTCTTCAGCTCCTCCGTTGACATCACCTTCGAAATCACTTTCATCATCGCCTCCATCATCAACTCCTGCGAGTTCCTTGACCACATCAACGCCACCTACAACTTCTCCTACTACTACTCTATAGATCCAACCCACGGCTACAACTGCACCTACTTCATCTAGCCAACCAAGGAACCAAAGCAGAATCATCTTTTCTTTCAAGTAGAAAACCATCCTCAAGATAAAATCCAACCAAATTCTAAGGAATACTCTTTCTCACGCCAGATTCAAATCCCTTAAACTCTACACCATTCCACATTATTTCTAATCCTAAAATATCAAATAAAGCAAATTTCTCTCCAAGTTCTTTATTCCTTCCATTCCCATCTAAAGACTCCCTTACATTTTCCTATAACACCCGAATTCCCTCTAATAAAATTTTTTTCAATAAAAACAACTAAAAAGGTAAAAACCCATCATTCTATTATGATAAAAAGATAAACAAATAAAAAAATCATTAAAAAAACAATGACTTATAGATCCATTCAAGTTAAGGGAGTGAAGGAATCATCGGTACCCAGAAGTAGATTGAAATTTGATTGACAAAAGCGTCTCGTGGTAAGGTGCTTGTCTTAGAAAATGCAAAAGGTGGAATCACTACTTGAGATAAAAACTACAAAAAAGAGGTTTGAAAGATGGAGAAGGTGAAATTTTTGGAGATGGAAATAACCCAAAACAATGTAGTTTTGGGTTTTAAAAAAGTTTTTTTAAGGGTAAATTACACCAACAGTCACTCAACTTTGGGGTAGCTGACAAAACAGTCACTCAGGATTTAATTCAGTCACTCAACTTTCGAAAAATAACAAATCAATCCTTTTAACCATTTTTCGTGACAGATGTAACGGAAGTGACATGGCATTTAACGTTGGGCTAGCTATCATTTAAACAGCCCCATTTAAGAGCCCTGGGCAGTAGAAAAAGAAAAATAAAGAAGAAATGGAGAACAAGAATAAAAGAATAATATGAGAAGAAAAAGAGAAAATGGAAGGAGCTTCGTACCAGTGATGGATTTACTGGGCATCAGCCTTGTTGCAGTAAATTATGGCAAAGGGTACCAATAAATTATGCCTAGATTTACTGGTATTTGATGTTTCGTACCAGCAGATGGTTCTAAGTTGCAAGGCATAATTATGCCTTGATTATAACTTACATTCAAGTTTCAATTTGTGGCAAAGGGTTCTAAGTTGCAAGGTACATTTGAATCGATTGTCAGTAGAGGAAAAAAGGTGAAGAAGGAAGAACTGTATTTCAAAATGAATGTGAAGGATATTGACCAAAACCATGAGAAAGAAGAGAAGGCTGAGGTCGAACTTGAATTGAAGACCAAATCAATGGAGAAGGAAAAGCCGAAGCATAAAGAGGATAAGGGGGAAAAACATAAAGAGAATGATAAGGAAAAATAGAGGATAATGAAATTGGAGAAATAAAGAATAAATAGGAGAAAAAGAAAGAAAAGAAGGAAAAGATGCACAAAGATGAAGATGATGATGAGAACATAAAGGAAAAAAAAGACAAGGAGGCGAAGATGAAGAAAGAAGAAAAACACGAGGATAAAGAGATGGTAAAAGAAGATGAAGAGAAAGAAGAGAAAGAAGAGAAGAAGAAGAAAAATAGAAAAGAAGCATAAGCAGAAAGAGGTTGAGGGAGAAGAAGATGAAGAGAAAGATGAGAAGAAAAAGAAGAAAACATAGTGAAGGAAAAAAGTAAACCCCAATCCATCCTTTCTCTTTTTACCCTAAATCAATAATCTTTTCTTTTCTTTTTGACCCTTTAACTACTCGTCCAACGTGGCAAGTTAACTGGCCACATCAGCTATCTCGTTAAGTCTGTGACAGAAAATATTAATGAGTGACCGATTTGTTACTTTTCAATAACTTAAGTGATTGATTTGTTATTTTTCAAAAGTTGAGTGACTGAATTGAAACCTGAGTGTCTGTTTTGTCAGCTACCCTAAGTTGAGTGACTATTGATGTAAGTACCCTTTTTTAATTATAATATAATATTAAAATTATATGGAATGAAAATAAAAGTTGGGTGATATTTTATAATTTTTTAAAGTCGAATGATCTAATAAGAAAAATTTAATAATCGATCATTTATGTAGTTTACTCTAACTTTTTAAATCTAATATAGATAGATTTAGATTCGTTTAAACCTTTAGAGAATTATGATTTTTCTTTAATTTAAAAAAATAATTACTAACGTGATATATACACGACAATTCATGTGCATGTCACTTTAGTAAAGTTAACAAATGTTAACTTTTTCATCCAATTTGGGGTGACTTAATAAATAATAATATAAGTTCAAGGGCTAAAAGACGAAAAATTAAATGAAAGTCTAAAATGACTTTTTTCTGTAAAATTGGAAGGCTAAAAAGTCAATATGCCTTTTCATTAATAATATAAAGGTTAAATTTCAGCTTTGACCTTTTTATTTTTAGATTATATAAAATGATCAAATTTTAATTTTGATTCCTATACTATATTTAAACTTGAGATTTAATCTTTATATTTAAATTTTGACATAATTTAGCACCTGAATGTTTATAATTATTATTAATTAATCTAAATACTTTATTTTTATTAAAATGTTGACATGAATTTAAAGAATTGCTAACACTATTAATATTCTACTCTTCTTCTTTTTGTCTCATGGTACTAAGTAAAGATTTTTTAATTTTACAAAATTAAGAGAAGAATAGAAATTTAACAATGTTAACAACTACACCTGAATTTTTAACTTTGGAAAGTGGAGGGATTAAATTCTTGAAACTAAAAATATAAGGATTAAATTTCAAATATATATAGAGTAGAGAAACTTGAAATATATTGTAGCCTTTAAATTTTAACTATGTAATTTAGTCCAAAAATAATTAATCCAATGCGAAGTACATGCTGATGTCACAAGCCACGAATCAAAGCCCATGACCATTGTGCACAGACTCAACTATGGAGGTCAACTGATCAAATGAGGCTTATTTAACTCACTTGAATTGGCACAATTCGTAGAACACATGGATAAACCCATATACTTAAAAGTTTTAGTGGCCCAGTGGAACACTCTAGCAAAACCGAAGTTACCGTAGTGAATATTTGTAAAGGATATTTGTAAAGGATATTGTAAAGTGTTTAAATCACTTAGCATTCTCAAACTTGTGGATGGGCTTAATCTCGACTATCGATGTAATTTAAATTGTACCACTGGATTTGGGAGAACTCAATTATAAATAGAGACTTTCCCCTTCATTTGTAATCATCTTGTTATTGAGTAATCAAAAGCTTTTGAGAGCATTTATTAAACATCTTATGTGCATTGTTTTCTTGTAACTTTTCTGTAGTTCGGCATATTAAAGAATTTCCTTTGGGAATTCTCAATTTTCGAGAGTTAGGTTGAATTAAGAGAATTTGAAGCAAAAAAATCGTCTAAGACCACGCGGTTTGCTAAACTTCTAATCCTGTGACACTAGTACTTATATATAAAAGAAAGGTTCAAAGGGACCTTCTTTTGTTGACATGCTAAATGCTTTTCTTTTCTTCTTCTTCATTTTTTTTTTACATTTTAAAAAATAGTTAAATTTTAGTTTTGGTTCTCAATTACGCCTAAAATTAAGATTCAATATTTATGCTTTAATTTCTAATTTAATTTGGTCTTTATATTTTTATAATATTATTAATTAGTCTAAATAATTAATATGATTGACACATGACTTCCTATTTCTTTTAGGTTTGCATTGCTTTTTCTTGACATTATGAGATAATGGTCAAATTTAAAATTTGGCTCCTAGATTATGTTGAAACTTGAGATTTAGTTTATATACTTTAATCTCTTACATAATTTAGTCCCTCAACTTTTATAATGTTATTACTTAGTCTAAATAGTTAATTGTTAATTATTTCAATCAAAATGTTGATGCCTATTTTTCTTAAGAACATTGTTCCAATAAAAAAATTTATCATGACAAATTCAAATAAGTGTTTTAAGAAAAAATATTAATCAGTATTTTCAATGTTATTTTTATTTTACATGACTATCAAGTGAATTTTTATTTATTTCAAAGTTCACACCAAAGAGTTTAATAGTGGTAACAAGTGGACCTGAATTTTTAAATTTGAAAAGTAGAAGGACTAAATTTTTAAAAATAAAAGTAGGGGACTAAATTCAGTGCATGAAGTATATAATGACTTAGAGTATATTTTAACTTTCAAAATTTTATTCCATAATTTGACATAATCAAATAATCAACCAATGCAATTCGAGTTCCACTAGCGATTTTGAGTCCCTCATCATAGATATTGGCAACTTGGGTAAGAACAATCGGATCCTATTCTATTTCAAGTTTTCGCATCTTTCACCAACAAAACAAAAACAAATTTAGGGTATGTTTCACCATCACTATATCTAATATTAAATATTCAAGCCATAATGATAAATTTAACACTTAATACTTATCAAATTATCATTTTAGTCTTAATTCTTTTTCTTTGTTAATCTTTTCACCCTCAACCTTCAAATTTTAGTCAAATTGCTTTTTATTTTACATAAAAGCTTACTAAATTGTTAAAATTTTAGTAACATTGACGTGACAATATGCATGGTAGTCTATGTGTACTTCATTATTAGATTGGATAAATTTTAAGAAAAGTATAAACCTTTTTTTTAAATTTGTTGCATGTTTTAGTAATTTTATTTTTTAAAAATATTTATAAAGTATAAAAAAATTAAGACCAAAATGATAAAAAAATAAACATTAAAAACTAAATTTATTATTATGCCAATATCAAATTTTAAGCTTGAAATTTCTTGAATACTTTATTTATTCATTTTCTAAGGAAATACTAAAAGGAAAATTTTATTTGATAATTTCACATTTCAGTTATTATCTTTGATAAAATAGAAAATTTGTATAAAAGAAGCTTTCATTACCTAATTTCTCTTTTTAAAAAATTAAATGAAAAACTGATATTATTTCAAGTTAGTTTGACTAATTGAGTAATTTAGACCAAACCCATTGCCACATCTAATGCACTGCCGTTCAAGCTCTTTACTGTAGTTGCAAATGTTGCCTGGTATCTCTACAAACAAAGCAGTATATTGTTTTGGATTTTAAACAAATTATTTCAGAAACCTTATAATTATATTTGAATTATAATGCACAGCATAATCAAGGTTGTTTGGAAAATTGAAAAAACTTGTAACACCCTAACTACATTACATCTCGATAAAAATTGTTTGGGAAGTCTTCGTTTCATTCAAAAGTGGATCGCTACTAATTTGGAGGTCATGTGATTGTTACCAAATTCCAAAGAGATCTATTAAGGTGGGTTAATGCCAATTCATGTCACATCCCAAGGCTCTAGTACCAATTCCCCAAAACAGGTTGTAAACACGTCTAATCTCATATTATCATATTTAGTTGTACGAAATTGAAACTCTTGATAACCTTTTACCTAGTAAGGTACTTGTCGAAACCTTTTTGGAAATCGACTTTCATTTTTTAAAATTAAAATGGAGTCTCTACCAATCCTTTTTAATTAGGTGTGATCGGATAACCTCAAGGTCTTGTCATTTTAATAAAATATTAGATTTATTTAAAATTATTTTTGGGTCTACAAAAATCCAGAAAATGAGTTCGAGAGTTTGTTACGTATGAGGAAGGATTAACACCCTCGTAATGCCCAAAACTGATACCTAATTGATTACTTGATGTCTTAGTGTCGAGAATTAGAATTCAAAGAAAATATTATCCCCTTCTTGCATGATTGCAAATTAAATTGAATTTTATGGAAATAGCCCCCTTATTTCGTGTCAATTCAGAAAAGGATCATGTCCCGTAAGTTAAGGCACGATATCTCGAGTCTTCGAAAATAAGATTGCTCATTATTTAATTATTATTTAAATCTCTTGTGTTTTAGTTTTTTAAAAATGTGTTCGGTTATTTAGGTTCAAAGAGAGAGTTGAACCCCGTAAGTTAGGGCACAACTTCTCGAATCTCTAAATAAAAAACGTTGCCTCAGTTTTAAAAATTTTCCTTTTTTATGCATCGAGTAAAAATGAATGTAACAATTAAAGTGATGTGCATTTAACTTATTTGGGCATAGTATGAAAATGGACAAATATATTTAAACTTGATACGTGATATAGCGACAACAAAATAATATAAAATAGTTATGTGGGTAAAACATCTATATAAAAATGATAAATAATAAATAAATGCATAAATACCATAATAATAATGCAACCATAACAATAAATAAAATATTAATTCACAATACTAATAATAATCATATTATTATCATAATACCAAAATAAATAAATAAAAATATGTAATAACCATTTAAAAATGCATAAAAATAAAAGAAATATAAACAACATAAATTTTAAGTGCTAAAAAATTAAAAAACAGTAATTAAAGGTGTGAAATTAAATAAATGGATGATTAAATTGAAATTTAGATGAAATTTAAAGTATGGATTATATAAAAAAAATCAATAAGGCAAAATAAAGGACTAAAATAGAACACGCAAAAAGGAACATGGACCAAATGGGAAATTATTCCCAACTCCATTAAACGCACCGTTTCCAAGAGTGACCAATGGCCACAGGACCAAAACAAAAAAAATCCAAACTTAAGTGGTATAATTTTTAAAAAAGGAAAAAGACCAGAAGTAATATTGGAAAGCACTTAAAAGGCGGAAGGACCAAGGTAGCAATTAGACCCTTCACATTAAAACACGCGGATCCCAGGAGATCCGGGTCGGGTCGACGGTTCAAGCTTCGAAACGACGCCATTTTGGGACTTATGAACCTTGGCCAAAACGATGTCGTTTAGTCCTGCCTATAGAAACCATTTTTTTTTTTAAAAATTTTCATTCAGCTTAGATTTTAAAAAGAAAACTTTGAACCCCTTTTTTTTTTCTCTTAGCCCTCCCCCAGTCTGACCATTAAGTCGTCGCAAGCCACCATGGCCACCAGTCATTGGCAATAGCAGCCATCGCCTCCGGTGACCAGAGTAAAAATAAACCTTTTTATCCCATTTTAACCCCAATTTAAAATAAAACGACGAAACCCTAAGAGATTTTTAAGAAACCTTTCGATTTCTCTCATTCGACGAAACCCCGACGATACTGTCTTTCATCGGAGACAGTGGCATTGGCCTCACACGGCGAAGAACAAAATGACGCAGGTGAGAAATAGTAAAACTTGTTGCTGTTTTTTTTTGTATTTGCATCTTCCGTAAACGATTACATGCCATTGCTATGGCTTTTATAGCCATATATTACAAAATACTTTATCTTTTTTTCTTTTTCTGCCATTTCCACGTTCTGCTTTATATCCCTTTTTCTTTGCAGGTATTTGTGGTAAGGTCAACGGCGTTAGGCGGTGCATTGGCTGACGTGGTGAAGGAGCGGCGCCGAAGCTGCTAAGGTTTCTATTAGTTTTTTAGGGTTTTGGGCTTGGGTTGATGTAGTATTGGGCTTTTAAGGTTTTGTTAGATTGGGTAATGTATTTGGGCCTCAGTTTGGGTTTGTATGATGGACTGGACTTTTGTTATTATTATTTTTTGTTTTGTTTATCAGGTCGGACGAATTTGGACCTTTACAGTTGCCCCTCTTTACTCGTTGTCATGTAACGAGAAGGGAGCAAATATATCAAAATAGGACCAATTCTGTCTGGTCCCACTGAATCTCGCCTTCTCTAGTGCTTCCCTTTTTCAAATAACCCACTCTTTTCATTGGTTACTCTACTTCATTGTATCTGCTTCACTACAACTTTAGGAAAGCAAAATCATGCTCCATTGCAACTTTAATAAGATAATATTTGTTGTTGTAGTTTCATTTCGACCCACTACAACTTTAGGGGTATAGGATTTGTAGCTTCATCTTGCTCTACTGCAACTTCAGGGAGATAATATTCACTATGGTAGATTCATTTTGACCCACTGCAACTTCAGGGGTATAGGAGATGTAGCTTCATCTTGCTCCACTACAACTTTAGGGAAATAAGACTCACTATGGTAGATTTAATCTGACCCACTGCAACTTCAGAGGTATAGGATTTGTCGCTTCAATCTGCTCCACTACAATTTCAGGAAGATAAGATTTGTAGCTTCAATCTGCTCCACTGCAACTTCAGGAAGATAAGATTTGTAGCTTCAATCTGCTTCACTGCAACTTCTGGGAAATAAGATTTGTAGCTTTAATCTACTCCACTACAACTGTAGGGAGATAAGATTTGTAGCTTTAATCTGCTCCACTGGGGAACTTCAGGGAGATAAGGTTTGTTATGGTGACTTCAATTCGACCCATTATAACTTTAGGGGTATAGGATTTGTGGTTTCACTGATATTTTACACCGGTCTCTAGGAAATATGACCTGTAGAATCCATTTCATAGGCATATATTTATGCTAAGCGATTAGGATGTTATGATCAGAATGAATGAAATGCTCCTAAGTAGATGTATATGAATGATATTTGTATGAATGCATAATGTCATTGTCGAAACCAATTTTTTTGTAAAACGGGGTCGACTTTACATTTAAAAATGAAAACGAAAATGGGAGTCGCCACCGATCATTTTTTATATGAGGTATGATCAGGTCACCTCTTAACAGTTTAATTTATTAAAATAATTTTGGGCTACGATATTCAAAAAAATGGGTTTGGGAGTCGGTTACGTACGAGGAAGGGTTAGCACCCTCGTAACGCCCAAAATTGGTACCTAATTGATTAGTTCATGTTTTATTGTCGAAAAAATAAAAAATTCGAAAAAGAATTTTAAAAAAATATGATCCCTTTTGTGAGAATCACTTAAAAATTAAAAATAACGTATTTCACGTCAATCGAGAAGAAGAATTATACCCCGTCAGTTAGGATATATTCTTAAATCCCAAAACGAAAATATTCACCAAAAATTTTACTTTTAGAAATTTTGATTATCTCGGTTTTGGAGAAGAAATCATATCCCGTGAGTTGGAACACGATCTTTTTTAATTTTCGAGATAATTTTAAAAATGTGTTTTTTTAAATGGTTCGTATATTTAGATTTATCGAAAAATCGATACCTCGTAATTTAGGAAACGATCTTTCGAATTCCAAAATACGAAATATTGCTTATTTTTTAAAAATTCTCCTTTTTTGAATTTTGATGAAAATTAATGTAATGTTTAAAGTGATATGTGAATAAAACATTAAACTATCGAATGATTACAACGAGTGTATTAATGAGCAAATCGTAGCACATATAACAACAATGATAATATAACATACATCATTTTAAAGCTAATATTAACAATAAAAAGAATAACATAAGTAATAACAACGAATAACAACAAAAATAACAATAAATAAAACAACACATAACAAGACAATATTAAATTTAAAAGAACAAGAGAATAAATAAATAAATAAATAAATAAATACACAAATGAGTATTAAGAAAAATAATTTATAAAATTAATTAAATTAGAATAAAAATAAACTAATTAAAGGACTATATTGAAATCAGAATAAAATTTGAGGCAAAATTCGTAATAAATTTAAAGAAAAAACCGAAATAGCACTAAAATGAAACACGCACGAAGAAAGGAGGGCTAAACGGGAAATAAACCCAATTTCCAGGCTACGCGTCCCTTCCCTAGAGGTCCAACGAATCTAGGACCAAATTGAAAACCTGGATAAATTTGCGGTCCAATTTGAAAAATAAAGAAAAAATGCAAAAGGACTAAATTGAAACAGACCGAGAATGTGGAAGGCCTGAAACGCAAATAACCCTTCTTCACAAAACGAGCGAATCTCTCTCGGGTCGGGTCGACATTCGGGTTAGGGGTGTATAAGGATCGAAACAACTTCGCTTTAGGGCTATAGAGATCAGCCCTAAACGACACCGTTTCATTAGCCTATAAAACCAATTTTTTTTAAAAAAAAATTCATTCCTTCCTTTAAAAAAAATAGAAAAAAAACAAAAAAATCTCTTCAATTCAAAAAAATTTCCAGAATCTAGCCAGGTTCAGTGTCGGTCAACCGTGGCGACCGCCGGTGACAACGCCGCCACCCACGGTGGTCAGAAAACCAAAAAAAGCCCATTTTTTGGGCCTTTCGACTTCCCGACCTCAAATAATGCTGATTTTCATCAGAATCGACACCTCTCTTACAAAAATGTACGTTTTATCTTTTTATTTTATTTACTATTTTTATTTTTGAATGAAATGAAACCGAAAAAATAAAAAAAAGAAGAAGAAAGATAGGCGCAAGAAGAAAACAAATCTACCTCTGAGTGTTTGGAAAATTTTTAATTCAATGATTTTTGCTCCTAAATTCTTCTAGTTCGTTTTGCAGGTACAAATCCGTACGGTGGTCACGTAGCGGCATACGTGGCTGACGGCTAGAGGCGGCGGCGGCTGGTTGTTATTTTTGCCTAGGGTTTTTTGCTTGGCTAGGTTAATGATTTGGGCCATTTGGGTTTGTTATTTGGTTTAGGGTTTGGTAATATGGGTTTTTTTGTTTATTGGGCATTTGGGCTTGTAATTTTTGGGTTATGGTCTGTTTGTTATTTTTTAGTTTGGGTTTTATTTATTTGGTTTTGGGCCCTGGCTAAAATTGGGCTCTATAGCTGCCCCTCTTTACTTGTTGTTGTGTAACGAGAATGGAGCAAATACTTTCAAGGAAGACCAATTTTGTCCAGTCTCACTGAATCTTGACTTTATGGTGTTTCTTTCTTTCAAGTAGCCTCATTCCATTTCATCGCATCTTCATGGGTATAGGAATTGGTGTTTCGATCCGCTCCAACGTAATTTCAGGGAGAAGAGACTTGTAGTTTTGATCTACTCCGCTGCAACTTCAAGAAGATAAGAATTGGTAATTTCAACCTGCTCCACTGTAACTTCAGGGAGATAAGGTTTGTATATTTTTATCCTGCTCCACTGTAACTTCAGGGAGATAGGGATTGTGGCGTCATTCTGCTCTAATGTAATTTTAGGGAGAAGAGATTTGTAGCTTCGATCTACTCCACTGGAACTTCAAGGAGATAAGGCTGGTGGCTTCAATCTGCTCCACTGCAACTTTAGGAAGATAAGATCTGCCATAACTTGTAGCTTTAATCTGTTCCATTGCAACGCCAGGGAAAGAAGATTCGCTATCTTCAGTCTACTCCGCTGCAACTTCAGGGAGATAAGGCTGGTGGCTTCAATATGTTCCACTGCAACTTCAAGAAGATAAGATCCGCCATAATTTGTAGCTTTAATCTATTCCACTGCAACGCCAGGGAAATAAGATTCGCTGTCTTCAGTCTACTCCGCTACAACTTCAGGGAGATAAGATTAATGGCTTTAATCTGCTTCACTGCAACTTTAGGGAGATAAGATCCGCCATAAATGACTTCAATCCATCCCATTGCAACTTCAGGGATATAGGATTTGTAACTCCATTGATCTGTTCTTTGAGGAGCATGACCTGTAGAATCTATTTCATGGGCTTATTTATGCCTAGTGATTAGGATATAATCATCAGAATGAATCAAAATCTCCTAACTAGATGTGTATGAATGAATGCAGAATGTCATGAGAATGATTCCTTAATGTTTGAATTGTCATTGCTCGTTGTTCATTAAGACTTTATCACCGACATGTTATAACGTCATCCTATTTCGCTGGTATCTCCAAAGAAACACCTATGTTCTACTTAATCAGATTGCCCCCACTATAACTCAGAGATATAATACCTGGCTCTTTCTCAATCCTTTCCTACTGCAATTCAAGGGTACAAGATGTGAATCTTTTGGGTCTTTTACACCATTCCCAGGGTGTCGTGACCAGATGTTTATGCATAAATGTAGAATTTTCTTCTCCAAGAATAACCTCCTCCTCTTATTGCTTGGTGACCATAGCTTGTTTGCTTATTGAAGGTTTATCACCGACACAATATTTTATCATTTTGTTCAATCAACATTTTGACAGCAAAATCCGAATGGATAGTCTCAATTTAGACTATTTCTTTTCAGATATTTCTAACCTTTAAACTTGGTGTGTTCTAAACAATAGTCCTGTTTCAGGTTCTTGTATCATTTAGAAACTTCTAGAATAATATGCAAAACTTTCTTTGTGAAAGTATTGCTAATCCATTAATCATCATTCCAATGCAACATGCTTGCAAAGGATCATAACACTGGATAAGAATAGAATTGATTTGGAACATAGTTCGAAATGAATAAATTATCAATGATGGTAAAAAATAAAAAAGAAATTGATTGGGAATATGTATCTTTAAAAGAATAAAGTATTCCAAGAATAAAAAATTCAATATAAGTAATATGTAGACTAGGTGCCCCAGATATCACAGCTTGAACTTCTCTGTACAAACTTTCTAAAAACCATTTTGAGCTTGACATGTGTTTAGGAGATCAAGAGCACTTTGTCGATGCCTCAGATTTAGGTATAGTAAGATCACTGCACTCCATTTTGATCAAAATTTGAGCCACCCTTTTTTGAGTTTTCAATTTAAATCCCCTTTGGTCTCAAAGCGCCATTTGCGGGTTTTTACCTTATCCTCTCTATTTTTTTAGGACTCAAAGCGCCCTTTGCGGGTTTTTGCCTTGGTCCCTTCCCCTTCTTTAGGTGAAGTACTTCTTGATTGAATCTGAATTTACAAGTTTAAGTAAGTTTTTGCCATCCATCTCGGTCAAAATCAATGCTCCTCCAGAAAATGTCTTTTTTACCACATAAGGTCATTCCCAATTTAGCATCCACTTCCCTCTAAAATCCTTTTGTAGGGGAAGAATATTTTTCAATACCAGGTCCCCTTCGTGGAATTCTCTGGGACGAACTTTTTTATTATAAGCTCGCACCATTCGTTTTTGGTACATCTGACCATAGTGAATAGCTTTTAGCCTTTTTTCTTTAATTAGGTTCAATTGATCATATCGAGATTGAATCTATTCTACTTCATCCAACTTCGATGGGTAAAACTGCCTTCATTCCATAAACCAGGAAAAAAAGGCGTTGCCCTAGTGGAGGTCCTGATAGATGTTCGATAAGCAAAGAGGGCAAATGGTAATTTCTCATGCCAGTCTTTGTAAGTCTCAGTCATTTTCCCCACGATTTTCTTAATATTTTTATTAGTTGCCTCCATTGCACCATTCATTTTTGGGCGATAAGGTGATGAGTTATGGTGTCTGATCTTGAATTGACTGCAGACCTCCGCTATTGTGTTGTTGTTCGAATTTAGCGTATTGTCAGAAATGATTCTTTCTGGTACCCCATATCGACATATGATCTCTTTTTTCAAGAATTTATCTACTGCCGACTTTGTGACGTTAGCATATGAAGCAACTTCTAGCCACTTAGTAAAGTAATCAATGACCTCAAAGATGAAACGATACCCATTAGAAGCCTTTGGCGATATTGGCCCAATGACATCCGTGCCCCACATGGAGAAAGGCCATGGAGAAGTCATAATGTGAAGAGGTGAATGAGGTGCATTCCCCTTTCATGGCATAATTGATGCAATCCCTTTTCATGGTAGACCAGTAGTACCCAAATCTCATAATCTGTCTAGCCATTGTAAAACCAATTGCATGCGTTCCACAGATACCCTCATGGACTTCCTCCAAGATTTTCTTAGCCTCCACAGCTTCCACGCATCTTAATAGTACCTGATCCTTTCCCCTTTTGTATAAGATCTCCCCATCTAAGACATAATAAATGACTAGTCTTCTTAATGTCCTCTTATCATTCTCAGTTGCCTGGTCAGGGTACTCGCGATTCTTCACATATCGTAGTATATCTTGGCACCAAGGATGATCGTCATTTTCCTCTTCTTCGATGCTGTAACAATGAGCTGGGGTCCCATAGATACTCATCTGGATAGGCTTAACATCCTCTTGTTTGTTTACTTTGATCAGGGAAGCTAGGGTAGCCAATGCATCAGCTATCTGGTTTTCATCTCGTGGAAGATAACAGAAAGTAATGTCATCAAACTCATTAATCAATTCGAGAACCAGCTTTCGATAGCTAATTAATTTTGGATCTCTTATCTCCCATTCTCCTTTGAGTTGGTATATCACCAATGCAGAATCTCCATATACCTCTAGTATTTTGATTTTGCGTTCTATGGCTGCACGGATGGCCATGATGCACGCTTCATATTCTTCCATATTGTTTGTGCAATTAAAATCCAATTTTCTAGGCAAAGGATAATGATCTTCGCTTGGGGATATTAAGGCTGCCCCAATTCCATTACCTACAGCGTTTGAGGCTCCGTCAAAATTTAGCTTCCAAACGTGACTCACTTGGGAATTTTCTTCAGTGGTTGCCACATACATCAGGTCCTCGTTATAGAAATCAAAGTTCAAAGGCTCGTAATCCTCTAAGGCTCTACTAGCTAGAAAGTCTGCTATTGCACTCCCTTTCACGGCCTTCTAACTCACATAAACTATGTCAAATTCAGAAAGTAAAATCTGCTATCTGGCCATCCTCCCATTCAAAACAGTCGACTCCATCATATACTTTAAAGGGTTTAATTTTGAAATTAGCCAAGTCGTATGATACAACATGTACTGCCTCAGTCTCCGAGTTGTCCAGATCAAAGCACAACATAATTTCTCAATAGGCGAGTATTTCATTTCATAATCGGTGAATTTCTTACGGAGATAGTATATCGCCCTTTCTTTCCTTCATGTCTCATCATGTTGGCCTAGCACACATCCCATGGAATTATCAAACACTGTTAAATACAATATCAGTGGCCTTTCCAGACTAAGTGGTGACAGTACTGGAGTATTTGACATGTACTTTTTTATCTTGTCAAAAGCTTCCTGACATTTTTCATCTCATACACCTAGATTATGTTTCTTCAGAAGACGGAATGTGGGGTCAAATTTCTCGGTTAGTTGTGAAATGAACCGGGTAATGTAATTCAGTTTTCCTAGGAAACTCTGAACTTCCTTCTGAGTACGTAGTGGAGGTAATTCTCGTATCGCCTTGACTTTATCTGGGTCAATCTCGATTCCTTTTTCACTGACTATGAAGCCTAACAGCTTTCCTGAACTAGCTCCGAAAGTACATTTTACTGGATTGAGCTTGAGCTGAAACTTCATCAATCTTAAGAACAATTTTCTCAAGACTTGCACATGTTCTTTTTTTGTTCTGGATTTTGCAATCATATCATCGACATAAACCTCGATTTCCTTGTGCATCATGTCATGGAATAAGGTTACCATGGCTCTTTGATACGTTACTCTCGCATTCTTTAATCCGAATGGCATCACTTTATAGGAAAACGTTCCCCACAGGGTTACGAATATAACCTTTCTCATGTCTTTGGGATGCATATTTATCTGATTGTATCCAGAGAAGTCGTCCATGAAGGAAAACAGTGAGTAGTCTGATGTATTATCCACCAAAGTGTCAATATGAGGCAATGGGAAATTGTCTTTTGGGCTGGCTTTGTTCAAGTCCCTGTAATCCACACAAATTCATACTTTCCCATATTTTTAGGGACCGAGACAATGTTGGCTACCCACTTTGAATATTTGACCACTTGTAAGAACCCAACATCAATTTACTTTTTAACTTCTTCTTTTATTTTTAGCACAATGTCAGGCCTCATCCTCCGAAGTTTCTGCTGAACTAGTTTCCAATCCTCTTTTATAGGAAGGCAGTGTACTCTAATGTCAGTGCTTAACCCGGGCATATCTTGGTATGACCATGTGAAAACATCTTTGAATTCTTGTAGTAACTCAATGAGGTCTCGCTTCGTCTTTGTGGTAATGTCAGTTCCAATCTTCACCTCTTTTCCTCTTCTAAGCTCACAATTTCCATTGATTCATTGTGAGGTAGGATTTGTTTCTCCTCTTGTTCTACCATCCTCAACAAATCCGGAGATAAGCCACACTCTACGTCATCTTCAAAGTCATTGGATCCCTTTAAACATATGTCTTGTTCAAAAAGGGATTCTGAGTCTGTAGCAGCGTCGCTTATGTCGTTGATATCCAGGAACCTGTTGTAGGTACAAAAAATACAAAGAATGTATGAATTTAAGAATAATTATTGGTATGACTGTAAATGTAAAGAGAGAATGATTTGGAAGAAAATTCGAAAAGAATGAAAGAATCTAAAATAATTTCTAGTATGGACAGGATGAAAGAATATTTGTAAAGATGTATTTTATTGAAATAATGATGTTCAGACATGAGCCTATTTCACAGAGGGATTCTTATCACTTCTAGGCTAAAAGCAACGAGTGTGTTCTGAACATTACTCTGAGTAAGCTCTAAAAACTACAGGAATTTCTTTCGCAGTCCAATTTTTTAGCACACTCCCTAGTTTATAAGGGCAGATATCTAACAAGGTTCCTCCCTTAGTTGCTTCTTCGTATATAGCATTGATGTGAACGTTTCCCAATATTTCTTTAATACTTTCATCCCTTAGCGTCTTTCGCTCGGGATGAATAGCCCCTCCCGATACAAAAGTTTTAGATATATGGAGGAAGGTCATAGGCTCCCATTTGACCTCATCCCCGTTCAAATATGCTCTCATTATTTTCTGTTTCTTTTCTAACTCCTTCCTACTTTGTCTTGTATCTGGCTTGTACCCTAAGCCAAAACGGTCATGCTTGTCCTTCAGCACTGGAGCCTTAATTCTTCCCTGAAGATGTCTCCTAGTCATTTTCCTGGTAAGGCTTATCTTCCTACCATCAGCTGCAGACCCATCCTTGTAGTCTGGGATATTTTTGGTACTAGAATCCTACTCCCCTCGATAATAAATGTTGCATTCACAAACTTCAAAGATCGGAAAGAACATTCAACTGCCTCATCATTTGTCCCCAAGTACGGCGCACCACTGGTTACGCCCATAATAATATCTTCTTTGGCATTTATTGTCACTAACCGACCTTCTGACACTAGCTTCAACTTTTGATGTAGTGATTAAGTTATAACCCCTCCCGAATGTATCCAATGTCTCCCTAACAAATAATTGTACGAAGGCTTGATATCCATTACTAGGAAGTCCACCTCATAGGTAGTTGGGCCAATCAACAGAGGTATTTCAATTCTTCCTATGGCCCTTCTTTCTATGCCATCAAATGTCCTTACTATATTCTGGCATATCTTCATGTGTGAACTATCCACAGGTAACCTATTAAGTGGATAAGGGCAATACATTCAGTACCGATCCATTATCGATCAGAACCCCTTGTAATGTGTACCCTTTGCATTTGGTACTAATGTACGGAGCTTTAGTGAATCCCATACCCCCTGGTGGTATTTCATTGTTGTTGAAGAAAATAATTTATTAGCACTTATATTATTAACCATCCGGTCTAGTTTATGGACCGAAATACCATTGGTCACGTATGTCTTGTTTAGCACTTTCATCAATGCACTTCGGTGTACTTCCGAACTCAAGAGTAAAGCTAATACAAATATGCGAGTTGGTTGTTTATGCAGCTGTTCCATAACACTATACTCACTGTGTTTCAAAAACTTCAGAAATTCATTGGTTTCCTCCTCTTTCACTGGCTCATTAATTGGCGGTTCAGGTTCGGCTGCTTTTCCATTCTTTTGCTCCACCATTAGGGCTTCTCCTTTTATAGGTTTTGTTCAGGCATATATCGAATCGTAGTGCCTCCTACTACATGTATGAGAACCTGCATCTTGATCATCTTTTGATGCATTGGCTAAATCCACTTTTCCCGGGATTCTCACATTACAATCATAATTCCAGAGAACCCTCTTACTATCCTTATAAGCAAAGACTGCAGGCTTCTGAATTATGATATTTGGTGTCACCTATACTCTAGCTTCATTATTTTTAGGTCACGAAATGATGACTACAGGATAATTGACTTTTGGAACATTCATCGTTGATTCTGACGTGCATATATTCCCTCTTCTTTAACTTCTTCACAGAACTTCATCTCTTTATTGTCCATCATGCCTTGAACCAAGGCTCTAAATTCCCCGCACTCTCAAATCTCGTGCCCCACTTCGTGATGGAACTCACAGTAGTTCCTCATCTTTTCGTAACTTCTTCCTGAATTCGAAATGATTGACCCCATTTTTACCATCTCCTTCCAAACCCATCTCAAAGGAGTTTTTACTTCTACAATGTCTGCCTTGATTCTTCTTCCCACATCTTCACTTATCGCATTTACCCTATTATCAATATGATTGGGTAACGGATTTTTTGCATTAGATTGGTCATCGAATTTGACAATGCCCATATGGATGAGCCTTTCAACTAGCTTTTTAAAAGCAGTGCAGTTTTCTATCGAGTGCCCCGTGATTCCTTCATGGTATTCATATTGGGCATTTGTGTCATACCATTTGGGGTACAGAGGTTGTATTGGCTTTAAATAAAAAGGAGAAACGACATGTGCATCGAATAAACTTCGAGACAACTCCTTATATGTTATTGGGATTGACATAAATTGGGGTTTTTCAATGATTTGCTTTGTGCGGGGTTCTTGTCTTGATGAACTTTGTTGACCAGAAACCACCTTTCTTGGCTGATTTACAATAACTGATTTTGAGTAACCCTTATTATACGTACTTGTGTTGTTCACCTTATTTTCCTTTTTCCTTGAGGCTGACCTTTTGTTACTCTTTCCTACATCCATCTTTTCATTTCTTACGGCATTTTCGATCATTTCGCCATTCATAATTATATTTGAAAAACTTTTTATGGCACTTCCTAGCGTGTGTGTGATGAACGGGGCTTTTAAAGTGTTGATAAAGAGCATCATAGTTCTTTTTCTAGAAGGGGCGGCTGAACCTGGATGACAACTTCCCTCCATCTCTATGCATATTGCCTAAAACTCTCACTTGATTTCTTCTCCATGTTCTGTACAGTAATTCTATCAGGAGTCATATCTGTTACATGACTATACTGCTTTATGAATGCTTGTGCTAGGTCCCTCCACGAACCAATACTGGTACGACTCAATTGGTTGTACCATTTGGATGCTGCCCCGACCAGGTTGTCCTGAAAGTAGTGTATTAGCAGTTGATTATTGCTAACGTATCCAGTCATCTGTCTACAAAACATGGTGATATAAGCTTCGGGGCAACTGGTCCCATTGTACTTTTCAAATTATGGTATTTTGAACTTGTAAGGAATGACTAAGTCTAGAACCAAGCTCAAATCTTTAGCGTCAATTCCATGATGACTATCAGTACTTTTCATTACTTTGAATTTTTCCTCCAGCCATTTACACATATCTTCTAGCTATTTTGGTAATTCCGCCTTTGCTTTGTCCTTTTTCACCACTTCATCGAAATCGGGGATAACAGGATTAGTTGGGTTATCTCCTACGTTTGAATCTGATCCAGATTGAAAGTTCATTGTCATTGAAGCACCAGCCTGAAATTGTTCAGGCCTAATTGTGACGGATGGTCTACGTACGTACATCTCAGTTTGGGTCTGTGCATTTGGTGGAGTGAAACCTGAAGGATAGAGTGGTTCCTCATTATCCTTCCCAGGATTGGCCATGGGCCTTTTCCCTTATCTATTTCCCCAACCCATAATTGGGTCAACTAATTCATCATGTTTCTTTGATATTCTAGCATTTTGTCCATCATGTCTTGTTGGATCCTAGCCAGCTGCTCTTGCATTTGCGTTTGTAGTTGGTCTTGCATCTCCCTTTGACGTTGTTCAAGTCTCTCTAATCTTTGGTTCATGTCTTTTGTCTTTGCTCAGGTATCGTAACGATGTTTGGTTGGTACGTTTTTGTCGGTTTCTAGATTAACTGTCTGAAATGATTTTAACCAATTAAGATCTTTTGGTGGACTTCAATGCATATGATGTAATGTAATGCAAATGCATGAAATGAATGCAAAAAGACATCTAATCCAATTCAATTCCATATAAAAAATTTACTAGAAAACAAAGTTCTTTACATAAAACAGATTACATCTATGGCTTTGCCCTAATGCTCAGAACTTTAATTTTCCTGACCAGTGAAGCTAACTCTTGCCCCTAGTCTGATTCCAGTTTGTACTTTACGCTCAATACATAGACCTACACCGCAAAAATCTGTAAGTGATCGGCTACCTCCCAAATCTGAGCCACGGCTTCTCCCATAATGTGATCTCTGTTTCTAACTTGGTTCTAAAAAAATGAAGTTGTTCTTTCTGACGCTCTTCACTTGCTTCAAAGAGTTTAATTCGAGTTTCACAGTTTTGTAATGCTGCCTCTATTTCTTCTACTCTTCTTTTCATTTCCTCGATCTTGCTTAAGCTTACTCTTAATGATAAAGAGATTTTTAAAGTTCAGCCACTCTAGCTTTTAGTTCACCCTTTTCCTTTCGGCTTCTAACAAACTCTTCTGTAAGGCCTCGTTTCGCGTTTGAGCCTCTTGAAATTTCTTTTCCCACCTATTGGCCTTGATTTTTTCCTCTCGAATCTCTTGTCGCCACTGTTCTGAAGTTTTCCCCAACCCAGCGGTTCTCATCGATAAACGTAACTTCTTATAGTCTATCTTCAAACTATCCAGATCTTCCTCAGCCTTATTCTTCCCATTTCTTAATTTCTTAGTTTCTAATTTCTAAACATTATCATCTAATCTCAAGTGCATTTTTTCCTCCTCCAACTGTTCATTCTTCTTTTCTAGCTCTGTATTTCTCTTTCTAAAATCTTATTTTATTATTTCTATCTCAGATAGGACTACTTACAGATATTCCACCATTAATCGAATGCCTTTTTGACTTGGCTCGGGGATGTTGTGATTGACCCTGTTACTCCACCACGCATAATATTCGGGAGTCGTCATTGGTCCTACAGTAAATCTTTTTATCTGGCGAGTTTGATTCCAAGCGTTAGACATTTCTCGAATTTTTTCTTGTAGTTATCACCCTTATAAGAAAGCTCACACTGAGTTAGCCCTTATGTTGTCGGTATGAACTGTCTTGATCTGTATTATCTTAATACGAGCAAAGGAGCATATTCGATAGCTCCCTAAATTACAAGCAAAGGGACCCAGTCAAAATTTTCGCATTAGTACATAATTTCATCCGGGACCATCCATGAAGCTCTCCATTCGACTTCCTCACCTTGGAGATTTTGAAGGATCACCATCTATTTTTCTTCTGTAATGTCGTCGTGTCTTGATGTCGCCGCTAATTCTTTTAATAGAGAATAATTCTCGGAGAATACTCGATAAGAAACCTTATCTACTTTCCAGAAGTGACTATGGCACCAAGCTAACATGAGCTGTGCACAACCAATGAATCTTTCTTCACCCGTCCTCCGACACGCATTCAAAGATCTAATTGTCTCGGCCAAAATTGCTGGGACAGGCGTGATCCTCCTGTCCAGTCGATCAAAAAAATTTGAAATTGCCTCGTCTATGTGTCCCAAAGCTTTTGGAAAAATCATTAGCCCATAAATACTCAAAGGTAAAACATCAACCTTTTTCTTCGTATCAGGGTGTGTTAAAATCAGATCACACAAACTTTTCCAGGGAATACATTTGCTTTCTTCTTTCTGCTTGATCCATACCGAGACCCATTGCTCACTCATTCCTGTGATATTCATTAACTTATTTACAAAAGTCCGGACATTGACGGCTCTAGAATAGACTTTATCTGCTTGAATCCTCGGGTAATGTAACAAAGTTGTATACTGCTCTATGGTAGGTACCAAGTCTACCTAAGCGAAGGTAAAGCAGCTATAGGTGGAATTCCAAAATTGGACCAAAGCTCTAAACAGATGCTTGTCCACCTTGATATCAAGTAGATAGGGCAGATCACTATAATTACAGCAAAATAACTGCTTGACTTCATCATCCCATTGGGCCCATATTTCTTTCAACTCATGGAGATTGTTCTGAGTCATGCTGATACGAGCGCAGTCCCATAATTATGATGCGTACCCATTCGTCAAACTATTACCTTTCTCTAGTTGTGTTTTCTCTGACTATATTCGAACAACCGCATTATCTTCCATTTTATCAAGAAATTCATTATCTATGGCAAGCTCTCTATTTAGTAATTGAACGTGAATCGTCACCCTTTTTATGATGAAAATGCCATGCAAACATAAAAACAAAGCAAGTCAATACATTTTATACAAGACTAAGATTTAAAATACGTAAAAAACAATAAACAAGGAACCTACTCGGTCGACCACTAGTGGTTTGGTGCAATTCTACCTAGGGTAGGCTTCTATGATTTACTATATGTGGTTTTGTTCTAAAGAAAGGGTACCTAAACTTGCAGATTCCTCGATCCTCGCCCATTATAGGCTCATATGGACTGAGTTCAATGTAGGGGAATACATTTTCCTATGGTTGCAAGAGATGAAAATCTCACGACGACAAAGGCACGGATGTATCTCGAAAGTGATCCACTATCTCATGAAGGAATTGTTTCTCACTCCCACTTAAAAGGGTATAATTGAGTGGTTATGCAATGCAATATGTAGAGATTAAAAAACTCGAACCAATAAAACAAACATATCAAAATGATGCAGGCCATAAAAATGCGATGAGAGGATCGTAATTTTAAATTAAATTTTCAATTTTCAATGAAAAAGACAAAAAATAACCAATTTATGGCTTGACTCTTAAAACTAGTCCCCAGTGGAGTCGCCAAGCTGTCGAAACTAATTTTTTTTATAAAATGGGGTCGACTTTACATTTAAAAATGAAAACAAAAATGGGAGTCGCCACCGATCATTTTTTTTATATGAGGTATGATTAGGTCACCTCTTAACAGTTTAATTTATTAAAACAATTTTGGCCTACAATATTCAGAAAACGGGTTCGGGAGTCGGTTACGTACGAGGAAGAGTTAGCACCCTCGTAACACCCAAAATTTGTACCTAATTGATTAGTTAATGTATTATTGTCGAAAAAATTGAAAATTCAGAAAAGAATTTTAAAACAATACGATCCTTTTTGAGAGAATCACTTAAAAATTAAAAAAACATATTTCACGTCAATCGAGAAGAAGAATCATACCCCGTCAGTTAGGATATAATCTTAAATCCCGGAACGAAAATATTCACCAAAAATTTTATTTTTAGAAATTTTAATTATCTCGATTTTGGAGAAGAATCATATCCCGTGAGTTGGAACACGATCCTTTTTAATTTTTGAGATAAAATGTGTTTTTTTTAAATGGTTCATATATTCAGATTTATCGAAAAATCGAGACCCCGTAAGTTAGGGAACGATCTTTCGAATTCTAAAATACGAAATATTGCTTATTTTTTAAAAATTCTCCTTTTTGAATTTGGATGAAAATTAATGTAATGTTTACAAGTGATATGTGAATAAAACATTAAACTATCGAATGATTACAACGAGTGTATTAATGAGCAAATCGTAGCACATATAACAACAATGATAATATAACATACATTATTTTAATGCTAATATTAACAATAAAAAGAATAACATAAGTAATAACAATGAATAACAACAATAATAATAAATAAAAGAACACATAACAAGACAATATTAAATTTAAAAGAACAAGAAAATAAATAAATAAATACGAAATGAGTATTAAGAAAAATAATTTATAAAATTAATCAAATCGAATAAAAATAAACTAATTAAAGGACTATACTGAAATCAGAATAAAATTTGAGGCAAAATTCGTAATAAATTTAAAGATAAAGTCGAAATAGGACTAAAATGAAACACACGCGAAGAAAGGAGGGCTAAATGGGAAATAAACCCAATTTCCAGGCTATGCGTCCCTTCCCTAGGGGTCCAACGAATCTAGGACCAAATTGAAAACCTGGATCAATCTGCGGTCCAATTTGAAAAATAAAGAAAAAATGCAAAAGGACTAAATTGAAACAGACTAAGAATGTGGAAGAGACTGAAACACAAATAACCATTCTTCACAAAACGCGCGGATCCCTCTCGGGTCGGGTCGACGCGCAGGTTAAGGTTGTATAAGGATCAAAACAACGTCATTTTGGGGTTATAAAGATCAGCCCTAAACAGTGCCGTTTCATTAGCCTATAAAACCAATTTTTTTTTAAAAAAATTATTCCTTCTTTTTTTAAAAAATAATAGAAAAAAAACTCCTCTATTCAAAAAAATTTCCAGAATTCGGCCAGCTCTGGCGTTGGTCCACCGTGGCGACCGCCGATTGCTGATGATAGCGCTGCCACCCACGGTGGCTGAAAAACCAAAAAATCCTATTTTTTGGGACTTTCGACCTCCCGACCTTAAATAATGCCGATTTTCATCATAATCGACACCTCTCTCACAAAAAGGTACGTTTTATCTTTTTATTTTATTTACTGTTCTTATTTTTGAATGAAATGAAACCAAAAAAAAAGAAGAAAGATAAGCGCAAGAAGAAAACAAATCTACCTCTGAGTGTTTGGAAAATTTTTAATTCAATCTTTTTTCGATTTCTCCGTCCAAATCTACAATTCGTTTTTCGTGGCTTTTTATAGCCAAAAATACAATGATTTTTGCTCCTAGATTCTTCTAGTTCGTTTTGCAGGTACAAATCCATACTATGGTGACATGGCGACACATGTGGCTGACGGCTGGAGGCGGCGGTGGCTGGTTGTTATTTTTGCCTAGGGTTTTTTGCTGTTGTGTATTTTTGTTGGGCTAGGTTAACGATTTGGGTCATTTGGGTTTGTTATTTAGGTTAGGGTTTGGTAATTTCGGTTTGTAATTGGGTTTGTTGTATTGAGCTATTATTGTTTTTTTTGTTTATTGGGCATTTGGGCTTGTAATTTTTGTGCTATGGACTGTTTATTATTTTTTACTTTATGTTTTCTTTATTTGGTTTTGAGCCTGGGCTAAAATTGGGCTCTACAGTCATTTTCGAGAATGATCCCCTTTTTAGTGATGTGTTATCATTGATGTGTTACCATGCCTTCTTGTTTAGATCTGGTAACTTTTACAGAAAACTCGAAGAAGTAATCACAATTTAGACTACTTGTTTCCAGATATTTCCTATCCTTAGATTTGGTTAATTCTAACTAGTGGTCCTGTTTTAGGTCATTGTACTATTTAGAAACCTTTCAGAGCAATATGTAGAAATCTTTTTACTTAAATATTGTTAGTTCATTAATCGTTATTTCAATGTAAAAATGCTTGAAAAAGGTCGTAACAATAGACAAGATTGAAATTTATTGGGAGCTAAGCTCGAAATGAAAAGATTAATCATAATGGTAAACATTGCTAAAACACAAAGTGAGTAAAATGAATTTAGGTGCCCCAAATATCGTAGCATAAGCTTCTTTACACAAATTTCTTGAGGACTATTTTAAGCTTGACATGTGTCAGTGAGGTTTAGAGTACTTTGTTGATGCCCCAAGATGTAACCTTTCTCCTTATGAGAAGACACGACTACCACATGCTCAATCTTCAATCTAAATTTGAACCGCCCTTTCCCGGGTTTTCAACTCAAAACTCCTTTGGTTTCAAGACGCCTTTTGCGGGTTTTTGCCTTGGCCTCTCCCTTTTTTAGGTAAAATACCTCTTGACTAAATCTGAATTCACAGGTTTAGGCAAGTTTTTTCCATCCATCTCGGTTAAAGTCAGCGCTCTTCTAGAAAATGTCTTCTTTACCACATAATGTCCTTTCTAGTTTAGCATCCACTTTCCTCTAAAGTCCTTTTGTATAGGAAAGATCTTTTTCACTATTAGGTCTCCTTCATGGATAAACCTTTTTGTCATAAGCTCGCATCATTCGTTTTTGGTACATCTGGCTGTGACAGATAGCTTTTAGCCTCTTTTCTTCGATCAAGTTTAACTGATCATATCGAGATTGGATCCATTCTGCTTCATCTAACTTCAATTTTGATAAAACTCAGAGAGAAAAAATCTCGACTTCAATAGGCAAAACCGCCTCCATTCCATAAACCAATGAGAAAGGTGTTGCCCTGATGGAGGTTCTGACAGACGTTCAATAAGCATAGAGAGCAAATGGTAACTTCTCATACCAATCTTTATAAGTTTCTGTCATTTCCCCCACGATCTTCTTAATGTTCTTATTGGCTGCCTCCATTGCACCATTCATTTTTGGAAGGTCTGGTGATGAGTTGTGATGTTTGATCTTGAACTAACTATAGAACTCTACTATCGTGTTGTTGTTCAAGTTCAATGCATTGTCAGATATGATCCTTTCTGACAGAAGTTTGATAAGCATAGAGGACAAATGATAACTTTTTATGCCAATCTTTATAAGTTTCTGTCATTTTCCCCACGATCTTCTTAATGTTCTTATTGGCTGCCTCCATTGCACCATTTATTTTTGGGCGATATAGTAATGAGTTGTGATGTTTGATCTTGAACTGACTACAGACCTCTACTATCGGGTTGTTGTTCAGGCTGAATGCATTGTCAGATATGATCTTTTCTATCATCCGATACCGATATATAATATCTTTCTTCAAGAATTTAATAATTGCCGATTTCGTGACATTGGCATAGGAAGTTACTTCTACCCATTTGGTGAATTAATCGATGAGCACAAAGATGAATCGATGCCCATTAGAAGCTTTTGGTGAGATCAGCCTAATGACATTAATGCCCTGATAGAGAAAAGCCATGGAG
This sequence comes from Gossypium raimondii, assembly GCF_025698545.1. Classification (NCBI taxonomy): domain Eukaryota; kingdom Viridiplantae; phylum Streptophyta; class Magnoliopsida; order Malvales; family Malvaceae; genus Gossypium; species Gossypium raimondii. The sequence goes on from NC_068575.1 coordinate 7,829,727, forward strand.
AAGTCATAACATGAAGAAGTGAATGCGACACATGAATTTTGTCTCCATAAATTTGGCATTTATGACATCTCTTGGCATAATTGATACAATCCCCTTCCATTGTAGACCAATAATATCTGAATCTCATGATTTGTCTGGCCATTGTAAAACCATTAGATTGTGTTTCAAAAATACCCTCACGGACTTCTTCCAAGATTTTCTTAGCTTCGACAGCATTTACACATCTTAGTAACACCTGATCCTTCCTTCTTTTATATCGGATCTCCTAATCTAAGACATAGTCATCGGCCAGTCTCCTTAGTGTCCTTTTATCATTATCAGCTGCCTAATCAGGGTATTCACGATTCTTTACATATTGCAGTATATCGTGGTACCAAGAGTGATTATCCTTTTTTTCTTCCTCGATGTTGTAACAATAGGACGGAGCCTCATAAATACTCATATGGATAGGTTTTAGATCCTCTTGTTTGTTTACTTTGACCATGGAAGCTAAGGTAGCCAAAGTGTCAGCCATCTTATTTTTATCTCGCGGGAGGTAGCAGAAAGTGATGTTATCAAACTCCTTAATTAACTCAAGAACCAGCCTTCGGTAATCGATCAACTTGGAATCTCTCGTCTCCCATTCACCTTTGAGTTGATAAATCACTAGTGCAGAATCACCACATACCTCCAACACCTTGATCTTACGTTCTATAGTTTCACGAATACCCATGATGCATGCTTCGTATTCTGCCATGTTGTTTGTGTAATCAAAATCAAGTTTGCTGGTAAAAGGATAATGATCTCCGTTTGAGGCCCTATCAAAATTTAGTTTCCAGGGATATTCTTTTGGAGCATCTTCTTCAGTGGTTGTAATATACATCAGATCTTCATTTGGGAAATCAAAGTTCATAGGCTCGTAATCTTCTAGGGCTCTATTGGCTAGGAAATCTGCTATTGCACTCCCTTTTACTACATTCTAGTTCACATGGATTATATCAAATTCGGATAGCAGAATTTGTCATCGGGTTATTCTCCCATTCAAAGTAATCGACTCCATCATGTACTTTAGAGGGTCTATTTTCGAGATAAGCCAAGTCGTATAGTACAACATGTATTGTCTCGGTCTTTGGGTTGTCCAGATTAAGGAAAAAAAACAACTTCTCAATTGGCGGATATCTTGTCTCACATTTAGCAAATTTCTTACTGAGATAATATATCGCTCTTTCTTTCCTCCCTGACTCATCATGTTGGCCAAGCACGCATTCTATAGAATTTCCAAATACTGCCAAATACAGTATCAGTGGCTATTTTCGAGATAAGCCAAGTCGTATAGTACAACATGTATTGTCTCGGTCTTTGGGTTATCTAGATTAAGGAAAAAAATAACTTCTCAATTGGCAGATATCTTGTCTCACATTTAGTAAATTTGTTACTGAGATAATATATCGCTCTTTCTTTCCTCCCTGACTCATCATGTTGGCCAAGCACGCATTCCATAGAATTTCCAAATACTGCCAAGTACAGTATCAGTGGCTTATCTGGGCTAGGTGGCATCAGTACTGGGGCGTTGGACAAGTAATGTTTAACCTTGTCGAAGGTCTTCTGGCATTCCTCATCCCATGCACCTGGATTATATTTCTTAAGGAGACAGAATATGGGGTCGCATTTCTCGGTTAGTTGTGAAATGAACCGGGCGATGTAATTTAATCTCTCTAAGAAACCCCGAACCTCCTTTTGAGTGTGGTAGAGGCAACTCCTGTATAGCCTTGACTTTATCCGGGTCGATCTCGATCCCTTTCTCGCTGGCTATAAATCCTAGCAATTTTTCCAATGTGGCCCCGAATATACATTTTGCTAGATTCAGCTTTAGTTGGAATTTTTTTTAACCTAAAAAATAATTCCCCTAGGACTTGTACATGCTTATTTTCTATTCAGGATTTTGCGATCACATCATCGACATAAACCTCAATTTCTTTATGCATCATATCATGAAACAAAGTTACCATGGCTCTTTGATAAGTCGCTCCCATATTTTTCAGTCCGAATAGCATCATTTTATACCAAAATGTTCCCAAATAGTTACGAATGTGGTCTTTTCCATGTCTTCAGGATGCATCTTTATCTGGTCGTATTTGGAGAAGCCATTCATGAAAGAGAACAATGAATAACCCGTCGTGTTGTCTACTAAGGTGTCGATGTGAGGCAACAGGAAATTGTCATTCAGGCTGGCTTTGTTTAAATCCCTGTAGTCTACACACATTCGTACTTTCCCATATTTCTTAGGGACAGGGACTATATTAGCTACCCACTCCGAGTATTTAACCTTGTAGAAAACCAGCGTCGAATTGTTTCTTGACCTCTTATTTTATTTTCAACAGGACGTTAGGCATTATCCTTCAGACTTTCTATTGAATCGACTTGCATTCTTCCTTTATGAGAAGCCGATGTACCACGATATCGGTACTTAGACTAGGCATGTCTTGATACAACTATGCGAAGACATCTTTGAATTCTTGGAGTAACTCGATGAGGTCTCACTTTATATTTGCAGTGATACAAGGTCCGATCTTCACCTATTTTTTGTTGTTTATCTCCTAAGCTCACAATTTCCACCGACTCTTTGTGAGGTAGGATCTATTTCTTGTCCTGATCTACCATTTTTAACAAATCAAGAGATCAGTTACAATCTCGATCATCTTCAAAGTCCTGAGGTTCCTCTGGACACATATCCTACTCAAAAGAAGATTCTGAGTCAGCAGCAGCGTCGCTTGTATCATTAATATCTAGAGACCTGTTATAGAAATAAAAGAAGACCCAAAGAACAAATGAATTTAAGAATAATTATTTAGGTGGTATAAGTATGAATGAAATGAAAAAATAGAAGAATATTTGACAAATAAGACACAAGGATGCATTATTTTATTGAAATAAAAATAGTGGACATATGCCTTTTTCAAAAAAAAGGATTCCTATTACTCCCACACTTAAAGTAATAAGTGTGTTTTGAACATTACTCTAAATTAGTTCTAAAAATTACAAGGATCTCTTCCACAATCTAATTGTTCAGAATACTTCCGAAGATATAAACCCAATTCTTTCTTCGGATATGGCATTGATGCTCAATTTCCCTAACATTCCTTCCACAGTTTTGGTTAACGGGCTCTCTTTTTCTACCATTTTTCGTTCAGGATAAATGATTTCTCCTGACACAAATGTTTGAGATATGTGGGGAGAGATCATCGATTCCCATTTGAGCTCTCCCACTTAGTCGTGCTCTTCTTTTTTCTTGCTTCTTTTTTAATTTCTTCTTCTTTTGTCTCGCATCTAGCTTGTGCCCTAAGCCAAAGTGATCTTGTTTGTCCATCAGCATTGGTGCCTCGACTCTTTCTTGAAGGTATTTTCTGAGTCCTCTTCTAGATAAGGATCATTTTCCAACCGTCAACTGCAGACCCATTATCGTGGTTTTGGAATTTTTTGTATTGGGATCCTATTTCCTTCAACAATGAAAGTTGTATTAACAAATTCCAGTTATCGAAAGAAACATTCTATTGCCTCCTCATCCGCTCCTATGTATGGTGCGTCACTAATTACGGATGCAATGATATTATCTTCAGCATTTATCCTTACCAATCGACGCTCCGTTACCAACTTCATTTTTTGGTGTAGTAACGATGGTACTGCCCCAGCCAAATGAATCCAAGGCCTACACAACAAGTAATTATAAGAGGGTTGATATCCATTACCAAAAAGTCTACCTCATATGTGTTTGGACCAATTAAGAGTGGTATTTCAATCCTCCCCATCACCTTCCTTTCTGTATCATCAAATGCTCTCACTATATTTTAGCATGTCTTCATGTGAGAGCTATCCACTGGCAACCTATTCAGTGTGGATAGAGGCAAGACGTTCAGCTCAGATCCATTATCGATTAACACTCCAGGCAATGTATATCCTTTGCAGCGGGTAGTGATGTGTAAAACCTTCATGGATCTCATGCCCTCTGCAAGTATTTCATCATCATTGAAGAAGATGAAATTTTCAGCACTCAGATTATTAACCAAACGATCTAGCTTGTTTACAGAGATATTATCAGCGACACAAGTTTCATTTAATACCTTCATCAATGCGTTGCTATGTGTCTCTAAGCTCAAGAGTAAGGTTAATACTGATATGTGAGCTGATTGTTTATGCAGCTGTTCTATAACACTATACTCGCTATGTTTCAAGAATTCTTTAGCCTCGTTCTCAGTTATTGGCTCATTGACAGGTGATTTAAATCTAACCATTTTTTCTTTTTTATACTCAAGTGCCAATATTTTTTCCTTAAGGGGCTCGGTTCTTACACTTGCAGGGTCATAGTGCCTCTCACTGTCTGTGAAGAAACCAATATCCTAGCCCCCTTCTAAAGTGTCAACCGAGTTCTCCTCTCCCGAAATCATCACGTTGGAATCATAATTCCATGGAACCCTTTTGCTATCTTTATAAGGAAAAGCCACGAGTTTTTGAATTATGACTCTTGACGTAGCTTGTGCTCCCACTTCATTACTTCTCGATCGTGAAATAATCACCACTGGGTGGTTGCCCTTGTAGAGTTTTTTCATTGATCCTTCTTCCAAACCCTTGACATCTTCAAAGAATTCTAATTCTTTGTTATCCATCAGACTTTGCACAAGAGCTTTGAACTCAGAGTACTCCTAGATCTCATGACCTTCTTTAGCGTGGGACTCACAGTAGCTCCTCACTCCTTTGGGCATCTCTTCTGAATCTTGAATGATTAATCCCACATCTACCATTTTTTTGCCAAACCCATTTTAGTGGAGATTTCACTTCTGTAATATCAGTCTTGGTCCTCTTTCCTCCACTTTCGATTGTCGCGTTTACCCTTTGGTCAAAATGATTGGGTAACAGATTTTCTACCACATTAGGTCCCGAGGGATCATCAAACTTTACAATTTCTATCTCGATGAGCCTTTCGATAAACTTCTTGAATGCAGTGTAGTTTTTAATCGAGTATCTCATTATTCCTGCGTAGTACTCATATTGAGCATTCGCATCATACCATTTTGGGAACGAAGGTTGCATAGGTTTTAACTAAAACGGTGATACTACATGCACGTTAAAAAAATTCTGATATAACTCTCCATATGTCATTGGGATAGGTGTGAATTAAAGTTTTTCCATATTTGGCCTTGAGTTAGATTCTTGCCTCAAAGGTCCTTAATGGCTAGTTGTCATGGTCCTTGGTTAGCCTACAGTGATTGGTTTTAAATAGCTATTATTATACATACTTGAGATGTTTACTTCATTTTCTTTCTTTCTCGGGGAAGACCTTTTAGCATTTTCCCCCGCATCTATTTTCTCACTCCTTACTGCATTCTTAATCATTTCTCCAGACATAACTATATCTGAGAAGCTCTTGGTAGCAATACTCAGCATATAGTTAATGAACGAGTTTTTCAAAGTGTTTATGAAAAGCACTATTGTCTCCTTTTCCAGAAGAGATGGCTGAACTTGTGTTGCCACCTCTCTCCATCTTTGAGCATATTGCCTAAAGCTTTCACTTTACTTCCTTTTCATGTTTTGCAGCGTAATTCTATCGGGTGTCATGTCAGTTACATGGTTGTATTGTTTCATGAAAACCTGTGCCAAGTCTTTCCATAAATTGATTTTGGCACGACTTAGCTGATTGTACCATTTGGTAGCCGACGTGATCAAACTATCCTAGAAGCAATGGATTAACAATTGGTCATTATTGACGTATCCCGTCATTCTTCGGTAGAACATTGTGATATGGGCTTCAGGAAAACTAGTCCTATTGTATTTTTTGAATTCTAGAGTTTTGAATTTTGGTGGGAGCACTAGATCTGGGACTAAACTTAATTCTTTAGCATCGACCCCGCAAAGGTAGTTAGCACTCTCCATAGCTCTGAATTTCTCCCCCAACAACTTATACCGATCTTCTAGCTGTTTTGGAAATTCTACTCTTACTCTATCCATTTCTGCCATGTTTCTAAATCTGGAACAACGGGGTTGGTCGAATTATCTCCGGAATTGGAACTTGAACCCGTTGGGTAATTCATCAGTCTTGAGGTGTCGGCCTGGTGTTGTTGTGGTCTTATAGTAACGGGTACTCTTCATGGATATGTATCCGGCTGGGCTTGGACATTCACTGAGGTAAAGCTTGAAGGGTATGTAAGGTTTTCATTATCATCCCCAAAGTTAATCACAGTACTCTTCCCTTTTTCAATCCCTCTGACCAGTAACTGGGTCAACTGGTTTATTATGCTTCGTTGGGACTCTTGTATTTGATCCTTTATGTCTTGCTATACCTTAGCTAATTGGTCCTATAGCTGCGCTTGCAACTGATTTTACATGTCTTTTTAAATTTGTTCTAGTCTCTCTAACCTTTGATCCATGGCTTTGGTTTCACCACGGGTACCGTAACTATATTCGATTGACAGATTCTTGTTGGTTTCTATAGTAACTATCATAATTTCGATTAATTAGGGTCGTTTTATGAAATTTACTGTATATGATAAAATGTAATACTAATGAATGAATGCAAAAAGAGGTATTGATTCTGATTCAATTATATTAGAACAACTTTACTAGAAAATAAATTTCTTTACATAAAACGGATCTGATTCTCGGCCTCGATTTGATTTCGACTCGTATCTCAACCTCAACATGTCAGCTTGAACCGCTAGGGTTTGTAAATGGTCAGCTACTTCCTGTACTTGAGTCAAAGTTTCACCCATGATGTGATCTCTATCCCTGATCTGACCTTGAGAGCGTTGGACTAGCTCTTTCCAATGTTCATTGCTCGTTTCAAGAAGCTCAACTCAAAGTTCAACTCGAAGCTCACAATTTTGCATTGCAGCCTCGAGCTCTTCTAGCTTTCCTTTTAACTCTTCAATCTTAGTCAGGCTTGCTTTCAACTTAATCACAGAGTTGCGACTATGATGTTGATTCAGTGGCCTTTCTAATTCTACTACCCGAGCTCTCAATCTAACCTTTTCATTTTGGCTTTCTAACAAATCCCTTTTTAGAGCATCTTCTCGGACTCGAGCCTCTTGGAATTTCCTTTCCCACTAATCAGCTTTAATCTTTTCTTCTTGAATTTCTTGCCGCTATTGTTTCGATATTTTAACCAACCCAGCAATTCTTATCGACAAACGCGGTTTCTTATAATCCATTTTCAAGCTATCCAAGTCTTCCTCAGCCATGTTTTTTCCTTTTCTCATTCTCTCGGCTTCTAACTTTTGGATGCCGATGTCTAATCCTAGTTTAATCTTTTCCTCTTCCAACTTTTTTTATTCTTTTTCCAACTCTGAACTCTTCTTTTTGAAGTCTTGTTTTATGATCTTTAACTCAGATGGGATCACTTGCAAGCGTTCCTCTATCGACCGGGTACTTTCTTGACTTGATGAGGGGACATTGTCATTGATTCGTTTAACCCACCACCAATCATATCCAGGGGTTGTCATAGGATTCGTGACAAATCTTTTCATTTTGTGAGTTTGGTCTCATGCGTTCGATATTTCACGAACCTTCTTTTTGTAATTACCACATTTGTATGCAAACTCACATTGAGCCAGCCCTTGCTTGACTGGTATAAATTGCCTCAACCTATATTGTCTCGATACAAGTAGAGGGGCATATCCAACAGCTCTCCATATCCCGAGTAGAGGGACCCAGTCAAAGTATCCACATTGATACAAAGTTTCATCAAGAATCATTCAAGGGGCCCTTCATTCAACGTCTTCGTCTTGGAGATTCTCTAGAATTGCCATCCACTTTTCTTCAGAAATGTTGTCTCGTCTTGGGATAGCTACGAATTCTTTCAACAGGGAGTAGTCCTCGGGGAACACTCGATAAGAGACTTTTTTTACCTTCTAAAAGTGGCTATGGAACCAGGCTACCAAGAGTTGTGCACACCCGATAAATCTTCATTCACCCGCTCTCCGGTATGCACTTAAAGATCTAAAAATTTTAGCCAAAATTATCGGGACGGGCGTGACCCTTTTGTTAAGCCCGTCAAATAGATCTGAAACTGCATCATCGATATGCCCTAGTGCTTTGGGGAAGATGACTAACCCATAAATACTCAATGTGAAAACGTCGACTCTTTTCTACGCATCCGGATGTACCAAGATCAAATCCCGCAGACTTTTCCAATGGATGCATTTACTATCTCCTTTTTGTTTAATCCGGGCCGTGACCCATTACTCGCTCATCCTAGTTATGTTAATTAGTCTCTTTAAGAAAGTCGGGACGTTGCCGGTTCTAAAATAAGCTTTGTCGACTTGGATCCTCAGGTAACGGAGCAGAATTGTGTACCCTTCTACGATGGGTACCAAGTTTACCTTCCCAAAAGTGAAGCAGCTATTGGCGAGATTCCAATACTGGGCAAGAGCTCGGAATAAATGTTTATCCACTTTGACATCGAGCAAATAAGGCAAACCACCATATTCGCAATAGAATAACTGCTTGATTTCGTCATCCCATTGGTCCCATATTTCTTTCAAATCTTGAAGATTATTCTGAGTCACACTAATGCGGGTGAAATCTCATAATTTTAACATGTACCCCTCTGTCAGGCTATCACTCTTCTCTTGTTGTGTTTTCTCGAACCATATTCACAATGCCGCATTGTCTTCCACTTTATCAAGAAATACCTTTTCCATGACAAGCTCTCTATTTAGCAACCGAGCACGAATTAACACATTTTTCTATGATGAAAATGCAATGCAATCATAGCCAGAACAAAACAAAACAAATTAGTACATTTCTTACAAAGCTAGAATACAAAGCAAGAAATAGTAAACAGAACATCTATCCAAGTGACCACTAAAGGTTTGATATGGTTCTACCTAGGGTAGGTTCTTTAGGGCTCATTATATGTTGTTCGGTTCTAAAGTAAGGGTATCTGAACCAATAGATTCCTCAATCCTCACCCATTATAAGCTCATACGGACTGAGTTCAGTTCAGGGGAATACATTTCCCTATGGCTGTACGGAGGTGAAGACCTCACAAAGACATAGGTACGGATGTATCTCGAAAGCGATCCACTATCCTATACGAAGATGAAGACCTCACGAAGGAATAGCTTCCCACTCCCACTTAAGAAGGGTAAAATGAACGATTATGCCATGCAATGTGCGAGAGTATACCAAGAGAAACTCGAACCAATAAAGCAGACATATTGAATCATTATGTAGCCTAAGATAATAAAGATATTATTTACCACCAAAATAAAATATGAAGGATGAAATACAAGGAGGGGATCGTCAATTTAAACCGACTTATCAATTTTTGAAAAAAAGACCAGAAAGTAATCAACTCGCGGCTTGACTCTCTTATTCATTCCCCAGCGGAGTCGCCAAGCTGTCGAAACCTTTTTGGAAATTGACTTTTTTATTTTTTTTAAATGAAAATGGAGTTGCCACCAATCATTTTTAATTAGGTGTGATCAGATCACCTCAAAGTTTTGTCATTTTAATAAAATATTATATTTATTTAAAATTATTTTCGGTCTACAAAAATCTAAGAAATGGGTTCGAGAGTAGGTTACGTATGAGGAATGATTAGCATCCTCATAACACGCAAAACTAGTACCTAATTGATTACTTGATGTCTTAGTGTCGAGAATTAGAATTCAAAGAAAATACGATCCCCTTCTTGCATGATTGCAAATTAAATTGAATTTTATGGAAAGAGCCCCCTTATTTCGAGTTAATCGAGAAAAGGATCATGTCTCGTAAGTTAGGGTACAAAATCTTGAATCCTCTAAAATAAGATTGCTCATTATTTAATTATTATTTAAATCTCATGTGTTTTAGCTTTTTAAAAAGGTCTTCGGTTATTTAGGTTCAAAGAGAAAGTTGAATCCTGTAAGTTAGGATACAACTTCTCGAATCTCTAAATAAAGAACGTTGCCTTGGTTTTAAAAATTTTCCTTTTTTATGCATCGAGTAAAAATGAATGTAACATTTAAAGTGATGTGCATTTAAATTATTTGGGCATAGTATGAAAATGGATAGCTAAAAAAAACAGTAATTAAAGGTGTGAAACTAAATAAATGGATGATTAAATTGAAATTTAGATGAAATTTAAAGTATGGATTATATAAAATAAATAAATCAATAAGGCAAAATAAAGGACTAAAATATAACACGCGAAAAGGAATAAGGACCAAATGGGAAATTATTCCCAACCCTATTAAACGCATTGTTTCCAAGAGTGACCAATGGCCAGAGGACCAAAATAAAAAAATCCAAAATTAAGTGGTATAATTTTTAAAAAGGAAAAAGACCAAAAGTAGGACTATATTGAAAAGCACTTAAAAGGCGGAAAGACCATGGTAGCAATACTAAGGTAGCAATTAGACCCTTCCCAAGAAAACACGCGGATCCCAGGGGATTCGGGTTGGGTCGGCGATTCAAACTTCGAAATGACGCCGTTTTGGGACTTATGAACCCTGGCCAAAACGATGTTGTTTAGTCCTGCCTATATAAACCAATTTTTTTTTTTAAATTTTCATTCAACTTAGATTTTTTTAAAAAAAACTTTGAACCCTTTTTTTTTATTCTCTCAGCCCTCCCCCAGTCCAGCCATTGAGCTGTCGCAAGCCACCGTGGCCATCGATCATCGACGACGGTGGCCGGAGTAAAAAAATACCCTTTTTAACCCCGATTTAAAGTAAAACGATGAAGCCCTGAGAGATTTTTAAGAAATCTTTCAGTTTCTCTTATCCGACGACACCTCGACGATACTGTCTTTTATCGGAGATAGTGGCCTCGGCCTCACATGGCGAAGAACAAAACGGTGCAGGTGAGAAATAATAATTTTATTTCTATTTTCGCAAAAATAAAAAAAAATAAAAACAAACTACCTTTTTTTTTTTAACTCGTTGCTGTTTTTTTTGTATTTGTATCTTCCGTAAACGATTACATACCATTGCTATGGCTTATATAGCCATATATTACAAAATACTTTATCTTTTTTTGCTTTTTTTGCCATTTCTACTTTCTGCTCTTTGTCCTTTTTTCTTTGCAAGTATTTGTGGCAAGGTCAACGGCGTTGGGGAGCCGCGCCTTGCCATTTTGGTGAAATGAGGGGGAAAGGCCTCGGGCGGCGCATTGGCTGAAGTGGCAAAGGAGCGACACCGAAGCTGCTAGGGTTTCTGTTAGTTTTTTAGGGTTTTGGGCTTGAGTTGATGTAGTATTGGGCTTTTAGGGTTTTGTTAGATTGAGTAATGTATTTGGGCCTCGATTTGAGCTTGTATGATGGACTGAACTTTTGTTATTATTATTTGTTTTGTTTATCGGGCTAGACGAATTTGAGCCTTTACAGTACTCATTTGGCGAGACCCATACCAAATTCCAAGCCCCCTTTAGTGATTGACAAAGGGTTTGTGACAAGTTTTTATACAAATATAAATCATAACACTCTTATGCAAACCATTCATAACATTCATCTTGCAATGACAAGTTTCTATACAAATATAAATATCTATTCAAGTATACAATGATATTCATCATTTAATTCACATTCTATATATATATCCAAATTCCTTTCAAATTGGGGGAGCTCTTTGGCTAAGGAGAAAGTGAACAAATTCTTCAACATGTGGCACTCATCATCAACTTCTATGTCTCTTAGTCGATCAGAAGATTCAGCTGTGAGTTGACCATGTATAGCCTCCAAATTGATGAAATTAAAGAGGCAATGACACCAAAAGGAGAATAAAAAAAGGTAAGGTTTGGACATTCGAAATGACCATGATTATGAAGCTCACTAACCTTAGAATATTGTAAACTTATCGGACTGTAATTTTTCCTTGTTTTCTCATCTAACCAGTCTTTGAACACATCGTCCCTTCTTACCCTAAGCTGATGATGGTCCTTTGGGGCGATCAATATGGCTACATCACGAACAATGTCATGCATATCAAAATGATCTTGGTTAGCACCATCGAGTAAGAAAGAAGCTTTTAAGGTTGCTTCCCAATGTCATTGCTTTGTCCCGTGCTTCTTCCATTGTGAGTACGCCATGAAATAAACCCAAACCCATCCCGTATCACAACAAGTCTTCAATGGAAGCATTATGTCTCATTATGCTACAGTGTAAGAAAACTGGTCGATGTTTTTCAGCTTCTGGAAATTTGTGACTCAACTCTATAGCTGAAAATGCATATACTGGCATCCCTTCAAAGGTTCTTCAAGACGGCATTCTTAGTTTTCGCAAAGTATTCTTCCATTAAGAATTGGGTGTGAATGACACACCTATCAATGGAGTGAAAAATAAAATTATATAATAAATATATTTATAAAAAATAGAATTAACAAATGAAATTTTGATCCATCGTTGAAAATTAAATGCTTAGATCAAATTCTATGATGGCATTTATATTTATATTTTTCTATATTAAAAACACACTCTTAAAATAATATAATTTACTTTATAGAATAACTATAACTTCGCTGGTACCACAACTAGTAGAGATACAAACTTAACCAAATTCCAAACCCAAACCATAATATTCCCCAAACTCAAATATATTAACATTAAAAAATAAATTTCATTGCGATTTTTCTTTAAAGTCGATTCGGTTTTTGGTTTGGGAAGAGGTCCATTAACTTAGTTTTCGAATCCCTACACCCACACAGCCTTCCACCAGAGTCGATGCATGCACATGCACAACAATTAATAATAGTAATAAAAAAACCCATCAAGCAACCTGAATAACCAGCAAAAAAAATAACAACAACAAAAATCAACAAGAACCCATGGGGTTACGGGTAGTGTTGATTCAAAGAGTTTGGGTATCTGTCTACCGCCATTTGGGGTGCCAAAATAATTGTTTTCAGCCCCACTTCACGGTTTTTCAGCCTGCAACGATTCACAGGACCAACATACAATGTCTCTCTCAACTCAACCATACATAAACTTTTATGGTTTCATTCACAGTAGAGTTTGTTTTGCTTAACCCAGAAGGGTATAAAGGATGAAATACTATGAATGATTATGTGAAGACATCCTCTCAGATCCATGCCTTTGGCGGAAACTGCCGGATCTTATGCCAGGATCTGGTGCACCAGCAGACTGATGGAAGGCACCCCATGCTGAGTCTCTGTCGACCTGGTTTATTGAAAACGAAGGCAAATGATCTCTTTCCCAAGCATGGAACCGAGTTGATAGAGGATTTTCAGCCTCTTGAAAGTTACGGACTGGAGTACCCGATGGAAAGAAATAGAAGCCACCCACCTGGTCAGATGATGAAGCCACTGGCCCTACTTGAGCATGAATTCTGTGACTGCTTGACCTTCGGGAGCCAGAAATAACGGGTGTCCTTATTGACGGCGAAGTGCTCGGATGTTGTTGTTGATAGTATGCCTGGAGGGCTTGAACTCTATCACGAGCTCGAGCATTGCTACCAGGGTAAGGAGGAATCAATGAGGATGCCACTGAACTCCCTGCTCTAGCACCAGAACTGTGGAAACACGGCAATTTTGGAAAATTAAGAAACCAGCAGAGGAGAATGAATAGAACGGATACTAAATGTGTCTCATTTTAACCCTTTACGAGGGAGGGGGTTTGTTCTTCTGCAAGAAGGGCTTGCTGCTGTTTCCAAGAAAATAGTAAAATGTTCCATAGAATTCTGTTTTTTTTTCATAAAAGAACAATAAAACTCAATCCAAACACAAATGTCAATCATGATGAGGCATACCGCATACCTGTGGCCAACAACATACGGACGCATAAAAGATCCTGATCTTGGCATATCAGAACCACTCCTGGCAGACCTTTGACTGACAGGAGGATTTGAAGGTTGATCAGAACTACCAATTCGACTGCTAGATGTGGAGAATGGTGGGGAATGATGCTCCCAATTATGGTAATGGTGATCCATTGCAGGAAAAGCATAAGATGCAGGTACCTCACCAGGCACTGATGGACCATTCCAGTGATTGTTGTAACTAGAACTATCTGAAACACTTCCACTGGAATTTGAGGATGATGGATGAACTGTGGGCCCAAAGTAAGCTACATATGGGCATGGATGAGCAGCAGGTGCTGAATGTTCAGAAAAGATGGCATTCTGTCCCAGTAATTCATGATCTGCATTCGAACAAAACTCGTATCAGCATATTAGGACAATCTCCACCAGAGAAGCATTACTTGAAAAACAAGGAAGAATCTTACATGTGGTTGATGATAACTCTCCTTCCCTGGAGGGAAAAAAAGTAACATATCTTAAAAGAAAGAAAATAACTGAACATCCAAGCAGAACTGTAATGATATGCATAAAGAAATGAAAGGGGAACATTAACCTAAGGAGAGTTGATAACAATAGGATGAAACAGCTTTTCCAACTTAGAAAAATAAGGATATTTGACTTCCAATTCAGCAAACTGAGTTAATGTTATGCTCATTAATTTAAGCTCGGGAAATACTTCCAGCCCAACAACGACAATGGCACCTAATCTCTCTTATATTATTGCACTTCATCTCATGTATCTTGTACATAACTGATTTGGAAATTTCTGAAATCATCAAGATAGGGTTCCAAGTTGGGTGACACGCCATAAGTTGCAGGCTTTATATCGTCTAAAATACTTGCTTGGATGCCATTGTCATTTTGCTACCACAAATAATAAGCAGAGATCGAACCTTTTCCTATTATAAATCAGCCTCTAACTAAGAAGATACTAATCCTAGAAAACATGCAAAAAGTATGAGGCAAATATTTGATGTTGAAGAAGAGACAACTGACCAGTATATTTCGGCCTAGAAAATTAAAGCAGAAAACTACTCAGATTCAGCCTCTAATAAGAGAGGTCAAGCTTACTCGAATGTAGGAAGTTGTGCTAAGCTTCCAAATGGACACCAGTGAACTCCAAATGACTACGAAAACAATAAAAAACCAAAATAAGCAAGCAGTGAGTAGATTTTAACTTGCTCATCTGTCAGAAAGTGCGAGCATATATAGAGCCAAATAAGCAAAATCAAAGACTAACAGGGAGACGTGATTGTAAAGCTTTGCAAACGGCATAAAGAGAGTGTAGTGCAGTTTAAACTACAATCTGTTAAGTTTTCAAATTTGACAGGCTTAGTAAATGAAATTTGGTTCACTAACTAAGAGCTTCAAATATCAATTTTTCACTCACTAAATAAATCAATAAAAGATGGTCGTTTAAGGTGACACAGGTTAGAGAGCAAGGATGAAAAGCTAGATGCAAAAATGAAGCTTAAATACTATTAAGGCAATCTAAACCATTTTTATTGCCCATGAACGCTGAAACTGCAAAAAATAAAAATAAAAAATAAATTGCATAGAAATATCACTCCATTACCATTTCTGAGAAACTTAGGTCATAAAGGTCCTCATCATGTGCCCAATCATCCACATTAAACTCCGGATACGAACGGCAACCATTGGCATAAAGCCATTGACCTTTCTCAATTTTTCTACAATTTGGGCATTGCATCGCGCCCTTTACATTGAAGGCTGAACCAATACAATCTGAAGACAATCATCACAAGTCGTATTATGATCAATTAGAACCTTTAAAATAGATTAAAGATAATTTCCTCTAGCTCCATACCAACCAAATACACAAATATATCAGACAACAAACTAGTTTCATATCCTTCACATTCAACTAATGGCCATGCTAGTAGCCATCTCCAAAGCTGCAGCTCATCAACATCTATTAATAGAACTAACAATACAAACAAATCTAAAACCATATAGAAAATAATTTCTTCTAATTTGATTCCCTGTTGCTAATAATCTCCAAAAACTAATTGCAATGCAAAATTTACTCAGAAAGTCTAATCAGCCATAGCAATTGACAAGAGAAAGGAGGAGCTTATTGAAACATCAAAGCTCCGTTAATTGAGCCTGGTTAAACTAGTAATAATTCTTCAGGAAACAAAAGTTCTCATTTTTAGCTAATAAAATAGCATAAGCAAAGAGTTCAACCTTTAATCATTCATATCATCAATTAAACCAAAGCTAAAGACAGCTGAGAAATCAAATGAGCAAACTTGAGCCCAGATCTTACAATCACAATTAAAAAGAAAACGAGAAAAAAAAAAAGAACAGAAAAAACCCAAAAATTCTTTGAGGAAATCAGTTCCAAATCTGAACAAATTTGACTTACCCAAATGAAACTGATGACCGCATTGAAGCTTAGCCCATGACCGATCCCCATTATCAGTAACCATTTCGAGGCAAATCGAGCACGAAACCGAACCGAAAGACTTTCCTCCATTTCCGCAGCCAGCACCACCATCTCCACCGTCATCACCGTCATCCACCACAACATCATCCCCACCATTACTCCCTAATCCCATAATTAAAAACAGTTACAAAATGTATACTTAAAATTAACTCACCCCAAAATATCAAAAACCTAAATTTCCTAAAACAAAATCACCCTCCTCCTCCTCCTCCTCCTCCTCCTCCTCCTTTAATTTCCCAACACGACCGCTGATTTCAATTGCATAAAATTAAAATTAAAATATAATAAAAAAATGGCTCGTCTTCTTAAATTCCTTTTTATTGACCAGAGAAAGAAAGAGAATTTAGATTTTTTTTTAAAAAAAATTGAACGGAAATGAGGAATGAAAGTAAAATTTATCTCCTTTTTTTTTCTTTTTATTCTTTTTAAGAACAGACTGTCTTTGGTGCTATTTAAATTGACGAAGTAACCTGTCCAAATGATAACCATCCTACGACTCAGATTCTTCTTTAACGTTCTTTTTACGGTTTAGATTGCTTTACGTTGACATCGGTTGTTGCTCAAATTAATAATATTGCAACATTTTTTTATATTCTTTTATTATTTTTTTATACAATTGTTTTTATATTATTATGTCTTAAACTTATTTATAAATTATTTTTTCATTAAAAAACAAATTTGAGTAGGTTCGGATAAATTAATATTTACTTTTTTTCTAACATTAATATTTTTATAAATTTTATCATATTTGTTGTTTTGAATATAATTTCTAAATCCTTAAAATAAAATAAAATTCATTTAAGCCTTTTAAAATTTTTAAAATTTTAAATTAATAAAGATAAATTTATATTTTGACTCCCTAAAAATATAAAAATTTGATTTAATACTTTAAAATTATAAAGATATAAGCTATTAAGATGGTGAAATTACATTTTATTATCGTAAAAATTACAATTTAATTTTGGCCACCCCTAAAAAAAATTTCTGGTTTCACCTCGGCCCCCTTTAAAATTTCAAATTAATAAAGGTAAAATTACACTTTGGCCCCCTAAAAACATAAAAATTTGATTTAATCCTTTAAAAATTATAAAGATATAGGCTATTAAAATGGTGAAATTGTATTTTTGCTATCTTAAAAATCACAATTTAATTTCAATCCCCCCTAAAAAAAATTTGATTTTGCCTCTAGCTCCTGCCTAACCCTTAAATAAGAGAATACTTTAGTTCATTTGAACTTACGTCTTCCTGTATTAAAAACAATGTCGATACTAGTTGAACTAAGACTCAACCGCCAATTAACATTTGCTTTTTAATTAATGCTTATCATGCACAATTGTGTATGTGTAGGTCTTATTTTTATCATTTATAATTGCATGTGTGTGCAAGTTTTAGTTCAAATCATTTTCAGTTTTTCATCCTTTTGTATGTTGTGATGATTTGGGTCTATTTTGCAGTTGGTCGGACTTGTAATTGTAATTACATTATACTTGTACTTATATTGTATTTATATATTTAGAAGCATGGTAGTTGGTACTATTTCGATATGGCCTATACTAGTCCGAACACTGTTCCGGTAATAAAGTTCCAGTGTATACTCCAATCGATATCAACTTTACCGATGTGTACAAGTTGATTTCGTTCGTAGTGACTGGAATATGGTTATCAATCGATGCTAAAAATTTAATTTTAAATTTAAACTTTTATTAATTATTTGTAAAAGTAAGATTACATTTTTTATTAATTATTTGTTCCAAAAGATCATTTTAAAATATATTTTAATTTTAATTTTTATCATTATTTTGAATTTGTTAAATTATGAATTATTATATACATAGTATGTGATGGTATTATTGTTAAATTTATGGATTATTTTTTGCTTGTTTATTTTGAGTTTGTTTAATGATGAATTGAATTTGCTTAACTTATTAAATAATTTTTTATATAATTGATACGCTTTTTATCTTAAAATTTACATATGGTGAGACTTGAACACAAGTCACTAACATTTTTTAAAATATTTTCTTTACCAGTAATTTTTTTTTGATAAATATTTTATACTTGAGATTCATTTAGCCTTATTATTTGATATTTGTAAATACTTTTTATACCCATATATCAAATGTTTTTAATAAATAACGAAAAATCTGAAACGTTACACCGAATTAAATCGGCACCGACATGTACCAATACCAGTAGAAAAATAATACATCCATCGGTACGGTACTGATTACCTTGTGTAGAAGTCTTTTCTTTAAAAAAAAACTTAGATTAGACATGCAGATAAAAAATTATATTAAATATATATTTGTTAAAATTTTATGTAAAAATTAAATGAAAATTTGGTAGAAACGATAAAACTAGAGTTTTATAAGGTTCAAATTCTATAATGTGGGAGTTTTTTTATATAAATATATATAAAATATTCTCATAATAATATTATTGGTTTTGTACAAATAATGATATTTTAGTATTTTTAACTGAATCGATGATCACCAACTCGTGACACCAATTTAATCGGGACGTAAGAATTAATATTAAACCTAATTGATAGATTGGGGATATTTGGTGAAATTATTTCTTTAAAAATTGTGAAAACAACAATAATAATAATGATAATTATTATATGATTCACGTGAAATATCATATATTTTTAGAAAATAAAAACGTGAAATTCATACATATTATTTTCTGTAATAAATTGCCATAGTTTTCTAACAAACATTAATGACGTTTTATCGGAGAATTCTGTAATATTAATCAATGAATCTGCATTTAATATTATTGACAATTTCAATTAACATGAAATAAAATGTAATTGATAGTTAATCAATCATGGTTAAGCACCAAATAGTTGGATTAATCAATGTATGGTTCCCTCTTCTAGGAGGGTTATGTCTCCTTATGGGACGGATCTAGAGGTTGACAGTAGTCTCGACTTTTTTTAAAATAGAAAAAAATTTATTTAAACTATTGGTAATTTATAAAATTGTTAATTAGTAATGATAAAATTATATTTTAGCTCCTCAAAAATAATTATAATTTGAAATTTTCGAAAGGTAACGTAGCTTACAATTAAATTAGAAAAAAAGGATAAAAATATTGTTGGAATCTATTTATTTCAACTTTTTTATTTAGACTTTAAAAAATTTAATAAAAAATAGTTAATGTGTTAGATATTTTCTTACGTGATTGCATTAATTAAGTGGATTGAGCCATAGCAATTTACGTTTGAAGGTTTAATGATGTGAAAAGTCTTCAAATTTAAAAAATAAATAATTAAGTTGATGCTTTTCTTAATATTAATTTAAGTATTTGAACTTTTAAAATGTATCAAAAAGCCCTCAAATCTTTAAAAAGAAGCAATTAAGCCCCTTTTTTTGCACTCAATTGGGTACTTGAACTTTTAAAATACATAAAAAAACCTGAAACTTTTTCAAAAAAAGCAATTAAGCCCTTGCTTTTATTAAAATTACAAAAAATTATAAAAATTAAAATCAATAAAAACTATAAATATTATTAAATTTTAATAAAAATATAAAAATCGTAAAATATATATAAAAATTGTAAAATTTTATAAAAATCGTAAAAAATTCTAAAATATATAGAAATATAAAAAAACTATAAAATTTTATAAAGTAGTAAGAAAATTATATAAAATGTAAAGAAATATAAATTTCATAAAAAATTTATAAAATTATCGTACCAAAAGAATAATTCTATAATTTTTCTATAACTTTTATTGATTTATATTTTTTATCATTTTTCATCACATGTTACTGTTGTGTTGCAACACGTGATGACTTTAATTGAAAAAACTAGAGGTCATTAATTTTTTATGATTTTTATATAATTTTATAAATTTTTAATGTTTTTATTAAAATTTATTATTTTTATAAAAAAATTCTAATTTTAATAAGAGCAGAACTTAATTACCTTTTAAAAGAAATTTAAAGGTATGCTCTTGACACTTGGAGATGAAAATTTTAATTTCATAAGGTGGATTAAATGAGTAACATATGTTAATTTTGATTAATATTTATTATTAATATTATATAAAGTCACATTTTAATTTTTAATTTTTAATTTCTGCTTATATAGTTAAAATGTTTTTTTATACAATGCTTAGATTGTAATCTGGGGCGAAATTAGGGGGCTGGAAGGGGCCTGGCTCCCTTAAATGAAAATTTTTTTATTTAAACCCTTTAAAATTTTTAAAATTTTAAATTAGTAAAGGTAAAATTATACTTTGACCTCTCTTAAAAATATAAAAATTTGATTTAATCCTTTAAAAATTATAAATATATAGGCTATTAAAATTGTGAAATTGCATTGTTACTATCGTAAAAATTACAATTTAATTTTGATCTCCTAAAAAAATTCCTAATTTCACCCCTGAACGTAATCCCTTCTCAATCTTTAAAAAGGAGGATGAGACACGCTAAAACTCACATCTTTTTTACACTAACAACAATACTAATACAAACCAAACTTAAAACTTAATCCACAATTTAATTAAGAAATATTCTACTAACAACATTGAGAATAATAAATCCAACTTTAATAATTTGAAATTGCTTGAAGTGCTTCTAAGGGATGAAGGTTGAACAAGAAACTATTTACCACATTAAATTTAAATTAAATATTTTAAATAATTTTATTTAAATTTAATTATAAAATATATAAAATATTAATATAAAACAATATCTTCAATAGTTTATTATTTTTAAACAATAAAATAAATAAATTGGGCACGTGGGACTAGATCAGCCACAACTTGACCGACCTTATTTTTCTTTTCATAATTTGTAATCAGGTTCAATGTTTATAAAATCTTTTTCAATTCCACTTGACTGCTTTTTTTCAGTATTTTTTAACCATATTTGTATTTTCTTTTAATTTCAACCTAATTTCATTAGATAATTTAAAAATAAATAATATAATTTTTTCTTTCAACTTGACAATTAAGTTCAGTTTGGTACTTGTACCTTTTTTTTTATTTTGGTACATAAATTTGGCAACTAGATCCATTTTAGTATTTGAATTTGAAAAATATAAAAGTTTGATGACATGATGCTTTGAGATTGTGCCACATCATCACTTGAAAATTAAAAAAATTATTAAAAAATTCAAGTGATAACATGGTACGATCTTAGGGTATCATACAATGTTCTAATAATCGGACAAGTGGTTGAACTGGTCAGACCACTAGTTCTTGATCTAATTGGTTTGATAGGTTAAACTACTAGATCAACAATAATTAAATAAATTCATAAAAATTTAAAATATATATTAAATCGATTTAACCCCTTTGTTCGAACCAATATACCGATAGACTTTTGGTCTAGTCGGTCCGATTAATCAATTCAGTCCTGTTCCAAGAACACTATTAACATCGTCAAATCTTGATGGGCCAAAAAAAGTATTTAATTTGAGTTTTATGATTGATTTGATGAAAGTAATTAATTTTCATCAAATCAACATTAAATACCGAAAAAAATCACAATCATTAAATTGTATTTAACAAATTGAACACAAAATTAAATAAATGGTTAATGGCAGAAATTATTCATGTACTTCCAAATCTTTTAATGTAGTACTTGCATTTTCAATTTATCCAATTTAATACCTATACTATTTTTCTATCTATTACTTTGGTACTCTTGATTAACTAGACCTATCAAATGGTCGGGCTTGGACAAGAATTTTATATCTTGGGCTAACCCGGCCTGAATTCAATTTAAATAATAAAAATAATTTAAATTTAAATCTAATTATAAAAAATATAAAATATCAATTAAAAAATTGAATATGCTGAAGATAGTGACTTGGTAAATTATTTATTTATTTTATTTTTAAGGTAAAAATATTTTTTAAAAATAAATTAATTAATTAAATTGAAACGAACTCCCCTTTTGTCACCTTTGTCGTCGACCACACCTTTAGTGACTTAGGGTGGGTTTGGATGGGCGGTGTGTTTACTTGCGATTAGTGTAAAAATAATGGTGATGGTGAGATTAGATAAGGTAGCGTGAGACAAAAAGTAAACTTTACTCTGGTAGCACCAAAGGAGTCCTTATTCTCTCCTTTGCCTCTTTGCCTTCTCCTTTCTTATTTTTCTTCTGTTTGGATCAACATTAACCTTACCACTCTCGTAATCTCCCACAGCTCCACTAGTCACCATCTCCATCTTCTCCTAACAACACCAATTTTCACTCTCAACCCTTCTCTAAATCGCACCACTCACATCCCTTAAACCATCCAGTCGTTTCTTTTGACTCCCACACCATCTTCACATCAACAACACTGCAACTTACATTGCCCACCACCATGACATTAACCACCCAACCGCACCACTTCAAAGCACCACTCCATTCCCATAACCACCACCATCGTCCCCCAACCCATTACCCAACTCCATCTTCTAGCCCCCAATACTGTCAAAGCCTCACCTAAAACCCATCCTGAAAATCCAATCAAAATTCAACCAATAAACTCAATAACAAAAACCAATATTCAAATATAGAGAGAGGGGGCTCCAAATCTAGCGAACTTAGACTAGAAAAATTGGGACGAAAAGAACAAAAAAGAAGAAAAAGAAATGTAAAGCTTTTGCCAAATATAAGTATCACATTGAATAAATAATAATAAAGATATCACACTAAAAAATATGTTAAAACTACCAAAATAATCATTTTTGTTTACCTCAAGTTACATTTTAGTCACTTATGTTATCGCGTTGTAACATTTTAGCCACTGAGCCGTTAATTGCCATTAGCGGTGTAAGGGTAAGCTGTCATGGCACGTTAAATCATCATTTCAAACTTAAATTTTAGGTTCATTTATACAATTGATCCCCATATTTTTTTCTGTTGAGTATGACCCATATTTCAGTCAAATTTGAGAAATAATCTATCAGTTAAACTCTGTTTATTTGTTTCAATCAAACTTTGATTAGTCTAGATTATTTTATGATTATTTGACCTATGAATTTAGCCTATAAATAGGCTCTTTTACAACATTAGAAAATACACCTATTAGAGATTAGAACTCATAACACATTTAGAGAATTTTGTGTTTAGGTTTTGAGGGTTCTTTATTTTCGGGTTTTCGAGGTTTAGTTTTTATCTCCATCTTTTGTACTCTTCGTTCTTTTGCCATTATAGTAAAATTATCTTTGCCCGTAGTTTTTTATCCTCTTTGGAGGTGTTTTTCCACGTTAAATTTGTGTGTTCAATTTCTCAATTTATTCTGCTATTTTTTACTTGTTACTTAATCGGGTTGACCCCAACAAGTGGTATCAGAGCTAGTTTAATTTTCATATATCAGCCCATTCAGAGATGGTAGCAACAAGGTTTGAAATTGAGAAGTTCAATGGTGAGAAAATTTTCAATCTATGACAAGTTAGGATGATGGCAATTCTAGTTCAAATCGGCTTGAAAAAGGTTGTTACCGGGAAAAAGCCTGAGAATCTAAATCAAACAGAATGGGAAGAGCTTGATAAAAAGGCTTTGTCTGCAATCCAGTTGTGCCTCGCGAATACAGTATTGTAGGAGGTCTTGATGGAGAAGACCTCATCCACTTTGTGGAAAAGGTTAGAACTCTTTATGTGACTAAGTCTTTGGCTAACTGTTTAATGTTGAAACAACGTCTATTTACATTTCGCTTAAATGAATGTGAGCTTCTTAGAGATCACATCAATTAATTAATTACTCTTTTAAATGATTTAAAGAACGTTGAGGATCATATTGACGATGAAGATCAAGCTATGCTATTATTGTACTCTTTACCCCCTTCATACAAGTCTTTCAGGGAGACCCTAATTTATGGCAGAGACAAACTCTCGTTCGAATATGTGAAGGGTCATTTGTTGAGTAGAGACAAACTCGACAATGAGTTTGGTTTGGATAGCAAGGCAAATATGCAAGCTTCCGTTTTGATAGCATCAAATAAATGAGACAAAATGTGTTGCTATTGTAAAAAGTTAGGTCACGTCAAAACAGATTGTTATAAATTGCGAAATAAAAGAGCTGCTGAGAGTAACGAGGAAGATGTTACTGGTGCTAATTTGGCCGATGAAAGCGGTGATAATTTCTTATTAGTGTCAATGAGCGATAACTCTAAGCTCATGTCCGAGTGGATCCTAGATTCGGGATGTTCTTTCCACCTGTCCCAATAAAGAATGTTCTCCACATACAGTTTGGTTGAAGGTGGAGTTGTGCGCATGGGAAACGATTCATCTAGTAAGGTAATTGATATTGGTACTGTTAAAATTAGGATACACTATGAGACGATTAGGACACTCTCAGATATCAGGTATGTACCTGATTTACGAAAGAATCACATCTCCTTGAGTATTTTAGACTTGAAAGGATGCATAATCAACATCAAGTCGAGCGACATTAAAGTATCTCGTGGAGCTCTCGTTTTGTTAAAAGGTAAAAGAACCGACAGTTTTTATATTCTAGAAGGTTCTACAGTGACCGGTGAAATCGGACATCCCTCGTCCGTTACGGAGTCGAAGTCAACTCGTTTGAAGCGGATGCAACTTGGTCATAGGAGGGAAAAAGGTATGACCGTTTCGTTGAAGAGAGGTTCTCTTTTGGATGCAGGTTTTGAAAAGTTAGGGCACTGTGTTCGTGAAAATCAGACTCGGGTTAGTTTTAATTTGGTAGTATACAAGTCGAAGGCTAGAAGTCTTCCAGTTTCTCAGCACATATTCGACTCAATTAGTTCCCTGCATAGTTCA
This sequence comes from Gossypium raimondii, assembly GCF_025698545.1. Lineage (NCBI taxonomy): Eukaryota > Viridiplantae > Streptophyta > Magnoliopsida > Malvales > Malvaceae > Gossypium > Gossypium raimondii. Next base: position 7,854,709 of record NC_068575.1, read on the forward strand.
AGATAGGCCCGTGGCGGGCATTGGCAAAAATGACATTGTGGAAATATGAGTTAAGGTGGAGATTTGTTGAGTATGACTCCTATTTTAGTCAAATTTGAGAAATAATCTTTCAGTTAAACTATGTTTATTTGTTTCAATCAAACTCTGATTAGTCTAGATTATTTTATTATTATTTGACCTATGAATTTAGCCTATAAATAGGCTCTTTTACAACCTTAGAAAATACACACATAACCCATTAGAGATTAGAACTCATAACACATTTAGAGAATTTTGTGTTTATGTTTTGAGGGTTTTATGTTTTTGGGTTTTCGGGGTTTAGTTTTTATCTCCATCTTTTGTACTCTTCGTTCTTTTGCCATTATAGTAAAATTATCTTTCCCTGTGGTTTTTTATCCTCTTTGGAGGTGTTTTTCCAAATTAAATTTGTGTGTTCAATTTCTCAATTTATTCCGCTATTTTTTTTTACTTGTTGCTTAATCGGGTCAATCCCAACATTTTCGTTTTGAGCAATTTAATTTTTTTCTTTTATGTTCTTTTAACTTTTTTTTCTTTATTTTCCATTCTCTTTTGCTTCTCCCTCTACTTTCCTCACTTCTCCATTTATTTTAACGTAGTTTTTCTATGTTTTTCATTCGTTAAAACTAGTCATTATACTTTTATTTTTTTAAAACAATTTAATTTTTTCAAGTGAGGCGAGCTTGTGGGCTAGTTTTAACAAATGGAAAATATAGAAAACTACGTTAAAAGAAATGAAGAAGGGAGGAAAACAGAGAGAGAAGCAGAAGAGAATGAAAAATAAAGGAAAAAAAAGGAAAGTTAAAAAAACATAAAAAAATTTGCTCAAAATGAAAAAACATAAGGACCAATTGTAGAATTAACCTAAAATTCTCATTTGAAATGATGATTTAACATGCCACGTTAGCATACCATTACACCATTAATGGCAATTAATAGCTCAGTAACTAAAATGTTACAACACGATAACGTAAGTGACTAAAACGTAACCTCTCAAACATAAGTAACTAAAATGTAACCCGAGACAAATCAAAGTGACTATTTTAATAATTTACCTTAAAAAATCAAATATAGATACCAAATAATATATTAAACCCACATTCAAAATACATTTTGCTACTAGAAATATGGATTTCAATAAGAAAAGAAAAGGTGGCTATGATTTGGAATATCATTTGGAGAATATGCAGACAGGGAATCCAATTGCATTGTACGAAATCCAACTGGCCATATGAGAGAATATTTGAAGTGCAAATACAAAATGCATTAATTATATACTTTTGTGGTGCCCAAAAGGAGCCAGCAATGCTTTGCTTGCACGGTTCCTACGGCTTTTATGAATGTCAGCTGCCATATCCTTTTTTGGGCGGCAAACAGGGGACACAACTGTGCTTATATGGTGGGAGGGCCCTGCCAATTTTATTCAAATTTATTTTGCAAGTTTGTATATGAAATCGCTTCAAATTTCAACACAGTCCGTTTATTAGATTATTAACTTGAAAGCTTCCAAAGCTTGGTTATTGACCATGAAGGTAAAAGTAGGTCCTATTGCCATAAGAGGTCATGATCTTCATAATCAATCAACATATCCTCTCCTCTCATGGAACGTGACAGCGTTCAATTTGGTATGTTGTCATGAAACTTGAGTTAAATTAACTAAAATGGAGTTAACACTAGATAAGTATTTTTTGTAGTTGGAAGTTAGTATATTAACTAAGTGTAGGCTCACAATGGTAAGATTTGGCTACTAACCAATAAAGAACCCGCACTTCAAGTGTTTTAAAATTTGATTATGAAAGTGTATTTATTTTTTATTTTAATATTTAAATCTTTTTAGTTCAATTTCGTACTTAAAGTATGCTTTTGTTATATTTTTTAGTTCATTTTTTGGAATGTTAAAAGAAATTGATAACTAATCACAAAGCGTAATTTAGTGTTGTTTAGTAAAATTAATATTTTCTTTTATTAAATGTATATACACATTAAAATATATATAAATCAAAATAAATATATAAAAATTCAAAAACATATAAAATTTAGAAAACAACATATAAATTATAAAAATTATAAAAATAAAATTACAAAAATACGATAATTGAAATGAAATTAGTTGAAATTAATAATAATATTATAAACAATATAAAAATATTTTAAAATTTTAAAAATAGTAAAAATAATTTAAAACTTTTAAAAATAATAAAAAATTAAAATTAAAATTAAAAATATGTTATTTATAAGTTTTAATAAAATTTAAAATTAAAAAATATTATTTATATTTTTAATAAAATTAAAATTTTTAAATATAATTTTACAATTTTATTTTTATAAATTATTTTAGTTTTTTTTCATTTTTATAATGTTTACATTTTTAAATTTTATATTAACATTATTAATTTCAACTATTTTATTTTCACTTATCGTATCTTTTTAATTTTAATATTTATAATTTTAATTTTTTCTTGATATATTTTATATTTTCTCAATGTGTATATATATTTAATAAAGGAACATATGTAGTTTTTACATAAAGATATCACGTGACGCTTTGTGATTTGCTATCAACCTTTTTTAACGTTAGTAAAAAGTAGACTAAAAAACATAAAAGTCACATACTTTTGGTACCAAACTGGGCCAAAAAAATTTTAGGTACCAAAGTGAGAAAACGAGTATAATTTAAGGGCTAAACTGTGAATTAAACCTGTAAAAATGCATCAAAATTTTAAATCACCCTAATCAAAGTACATGCGAAGGCTTCGGGCTTTTTGACCAATCCGAGTTTGTAACAGCCTGATGTTCAATGGTATTGGAAACAGCAGTTTTAAAACCTCATTTTCATAGTTTGAGTTTGTAAATATTAAATATTAATATTTACGAGGTTAATATAGATATATATTAAAGTTTGGTCTAATAATTTTACTAAATTGATAGTTAATTAAGATACATGAACTAAATTGTAAAAGTTTATCGCTATAGATTTATAAATAGCCAAATGACCAGATGAGTAATTAGACCATTTCTAATTGGTCAAACGGTGGTGGATGAAGGTAAAATCCACTAACTTTTGTTAATTTAGTTTAATGTTTAATTAATTAAGTTTTAATTAATCAATTAAGATTTACTAAGTTCAAATATAGTATATAAGTTAAATTAAAAGAAAAAAGTCATTTTGCCCATAATCTTCTTCCTCACCCTAGGAAAATATAAATAAATAGGGTTTGAAGCTTTCAAACTTTCGGCAACAATTAGGTAAGTTTAATTAAGTCATTTTCTTATATTTTTATTTTTTGAGATCGTTGGAGCTTGATTTAGCTAGTTCATGTATCAATTTACAAAACTGTTAAAGTTTTTAAAAGTTTCTATTGGTGATTTCTTAAAGAAATTAGTGTTAAATTGATAGATTTTAAGCTTAGATGTGAAAAATGACTATATTGTAAAGTTTAATTGTTAGTTTTGTTCAAAAGGACCAAAGTGTATAAATTATAAAATTGATGTGAAATTTTTGTAATAATAGATAGTAGAGGGTCCTAAAAGGATGTGTTTGAGATCGGTTTTGAAACCAAAGCAAAAAATTGAAGATATTGTTATTTCAGTTTTAGGGACTAAATTGAACAAATATGCAAAACTTAAGGGGCATTCAAAAAATGAAATTAAATAGGTTCATGCATATCATGGAATGTTATAAAATGTTTGGTATTAATAAATTTAATTGAATAATTGTATAGATCGAAAATTAAATCAAACAGAAGATAATCGGGGAAAAGAAAAAATTGTCAGTTAGTCCTTAAAGACTTGGTTGTTTGCTGTTTTGCCATGTAAGTTCGTATGGAACTTACTATTTTTTTGATTTTAATGTTGAATTGTATTTATTTTATTTATAATTTAGGTTATTAAGGAATGGATGAATTAGGAATCAAATGGACAAAATTGCATAGTATGAAAACTATATTATTATGAATAGGTACAAGGTACCAAAATGGATATGGAATGTTTATAGGATTTGTAACATGTGTACTATTACAGGGCTTGAAATGATACGATTACAATAATGAAGCCCATGTGAACTTAGTAAAAGATTAAGATACGTATGGCATGCCATTAGGGTTAAATACGAAATTGATCAGAGATTTACATTATTATACGAGATCTAGAATTTGTTGCATATTCTCAGTTTATACGTATCATTGATTTACCTAAGACTGGTAACCTCGATACGATGTCAGCTTGTGTGAGCAAAACGTTCTCGTGTATCTGAGTTTGATTTACTATAGTTATCTTGGGCAAAATCCTTAATCTAATAGAGATGGAAATATTGAGATGGTTTGAATATAGATTGGATTGTACGTGTTTACAAAATGAATTGTTGTATATAAATTCTTACTTATTGATTATGTTATGTATATGTTGGACTAACCTATTTGGTTAAATATGATGATATGTATTTGTTACTACAAAGTATGCCAAAGGATGCCATATTGAATGCCAATTTGTTTAAATGTCTAGCTTGTTGAAAGGTTAAGGTAAGTGTAAATTTATTATGAACTTTCTAAGCATTCAATATGCTTACCCTGTTGTTTTTCCCTTTCTTTGTATATCGTCACTTTGCGGAACGTGTCAAGCGGATCGCCTTCAAGCTTACACTATCCTGTTTTTGAGCCAATAGCTTTTTTTTCATTTTAAGCCCGGAATTGTGGCATGTATATAGGTGCTTTGTATATGTTAACTTTGAATGTTGAACATAGTTTGAAAACTTACCTAATGTATGGTTTTGGAAATGTTAATGTCTAGACGAAATGGTATGTTTTGGTAAATGGTCTGAGTTGTGTATATAGCAAATGAAATGGCATGTTTGGATGTGATTTGACATTGAGAAAGTTGGTATTTGGAGAATTGTTTAATATGTATGTCATGATATTGGAATGATGTGTTTAATGGTTGAATATGTGATATAAGTTTATATGAAGTTAATTGTGGTTATTTGCACTTGAATGGTATGTGTTTGTAGTGTTTTGGTGTAGGTGAAGTTGGTCATTTATGCACAAATTAATGAGATTATGTAGAAACTTTGAAATAGGTACCAAATGACTCAAATCTTACCAAAAATAGTGTCCTAATCCCGACGAGCAATCTTCCTCATCGCAACATCGGTCGATAGTGAGCCACGTCGCGACGTCAAGTGGCCTAAGGTCACAACGTGACATACTGTTTTGACAATGTCATAGCATAGAGGAAGTGACATCATGACATCGACCTTGAAGTTTTAAAACTTTGCAATTTGGTCATATTTCGTGCTTGGGGTGTCAAAAGAGCTTTCATGAGCTCAAATGAGGCTCAAATTTGATTGTTTATCATAATTTAAAGGCAATTTCCCCGACAACAAATGTGGCATCCCGTAGTCCGGATCGGCGATCGAGTTGGACGAGGGGTGTTCTAGAGTTGATGGTTGATCGAACCAAATTTTTAATCGAATAATCTTCTTTGTTATTCTTGAGCTTATGATGATTGAAAAGTGGAATCCAAATAAAAAAGCAAATAGCACAAGATAATATAAAACCCCCTAAACTAGGGTTTTTCATTTTTTTTATTTCTCTTCTCCTAGTCGAGTTAATGAACACCTTAAATTAATAGATCTTCGATTATAATGACAACAATGATTAGCAATCATAAGCATTACTTAGATTTAGAATAATAATAAAAACTACCAATTTGATTTATGCACAAGAAATTGCATAAAACAAATCTCCTTAAATTGTGACAAAGTTTCTCTAAACCAAGGTTCATATTTATAAAGAGCTTTTGAAAGAGTTTAATCTTCATTTGGAATTCAACTTCAAACATAATCAAAATACGAGAGTCATTCTTCAAAAAGAAAACACAAGTCATTATTTACATTAAAAAAAACCTATCATATGTGTATGCATGTGGAAACTACATATTTAAAATACAGATGTTCATTTAAAAACAATATGCAATAAATAATGAAGCGTATGAATTGAAACTAAAATATATTGAAAAGTAGTGATTAAGCATGTGTTTCAAAAAGGGAATCAATACGCAGATCAATTAGTAAGCTTGGCAATTTATATGCCCTTTGGACTCTATGTCATCGACGAAGTTCCACAAAATTTAATTTAGTACTTATTTGTTGATATTTTAGGGTGTTGGGAGATTGGATTTGGAAAACGAAGCAGAAAATAAGTTTAAGAGAAAACCAAAGTTTTAATTTTTTTTTTCAAAATAAGAACTTGGTAGTGTTATCTAAAGTAATAAATATTTAATCAAATTTCGTTCCTTTTAATTCGTCTAGGATGAGCGCTTCAACCGAGTGGTCTTCTCTGATATCTTCAAGCTTACGTTTGCTGAGTGTGGACTCGCTTCGAATCTGTAACAGCCCAATTTTCAGTAGTGTCAGAATAGTGATTTGAGATCACTAAATCTGATGAAAACGTTAGAAAAATTTATTAATTAATAATTATAAGTTCAGTGTGATTTTAGAAATATTTTTAAATTAGTGAATTTTGTGATTTAAAAGAAATTATTAGGCAAATTGGGTCAAAAACGAGGTATCGAGACCTCGATACCATAAACTGAGTTGTAAATATTTTTATAAATATTTACGGAGTGTCATTAGGGTAGTATTAAAGTTTCGTTAAGCATTTTAATGTTCCGATGGTTAATTGATTAAAAGGACTAAATTGCAACAAGGGTAAAAGTTTAATTATAGATTAAAGAAAAGTTAAAAGGACTAAATAGGTAAATATGCCAAGTCCCATAAATGAGGCGGCATATGCATGATAAAATCTGAGATTTTTTGAAGTATATTATTATTTATTATATTGTAAATTATATTAATTATATTATATTATTATATTTCAAATAAATAAAATTATTGACAAATGCATGGTGTATATGATGACATGTGGAAGAATGAAATACATACATATTAGTAATGATTACATATTTACTTATTATTTAAGTAAGAAATATTATATTATTATTTTATTGTTATTATATTAAACTAATTTAATAAAAGAAATAAAAGATAGAAAAGAGAAATGGAAACAGAACAGGCAAACGAAAACAGGGAGAAAGGAAAGAAAAGAAAAGGGAAGGAAAGAAAGAAAATTTGAGGTTTCAAGGTTTCAAGCTTAATTGGTAAGTCAAATTAAGTTATTTTCTTATAATTTTGAGTTTTGGAGTTCTAGAACAAAATATTTCATGGTTTATGTTGAAATTTGGGAAGATGTTATATTTCTAGACATTGATTATGTTGAATAAATGAAAGAATTAGGGTTAAATTGATTGAATTTCAAGTTAGAAGTTAGTAAAGGATTTAATTGTAAAATAAAGTGTAAGTTTTGAATAGTAGGGACTAAATTGAAAGAATCCCGAAATTAGGGATTTATGGTGAAAATGAAGAGTTAAAATGAGTTTTAGTAAGAATTAAGAGAGAATATGGAGTTAGATTGAGAAAATAAAATTAGTATTGATAAGGGATTAAATTAGAATTTAGGTAAAGCTTAGGTATAAATGGAAATGTTTTGATGAAATTGTGTTTTAATAATTTTAATTGTTTAATTACGTAGCTAATGTCGTGCAAGAGTCATTGCCGAGAAAGGAAAGGGGAAGGTGATCAAGGAGTGACTCGAGAAAATTTACGGTTAGTATTACCATAATTCGAATTTAATTATTAATTGTTAAAATTTAAATTAATATACATGATAAGAAAATTGAGGTGAGTATCATGATTGAATCGAATGAAATATATATATATATATATATATTTATATATACATATTGATATTGAATTTATTGATAGTAATTGTTGAATTTTGAATAATATGTTTAGTAAATAAAAATAAGGAGAATATCGATATTTAATTGAATGAATTAAAAATATGAATTGAATAAAAGTGAATTAAATTATGAATAAGTGTGAATACGTGAATTGAGTATTGACTGAAAAGTGGTTTGATTCGAATCGAGGTATGATTTGTGAAATATGTATTGGTGTTTGAATTGTATATTGATTTGAAAGTGGAAGTGAATTTGAAATAGAAAATATATTGAATCAAATGGTGATTAAATTGTATAACGATTTGAATTGAAAGTATGAGAAAGTGATTGAATTGAAATGTGATTCGGAAACCCTATTAACTAGTCGGGCTGAGTCGGATATAGTTGGCATGCCATAGGATTGGAAGTGTTCAGGGATACTTCGACCTTGAGTCGATGAGACACTGGGTGTCATACTGTTACTTCGGATAGATTCGATGAGGTACTGGGTACCAACTTACTTCGGCTTTGCCGATGAGACACTGGGTGTCAACTATTGCTTCGAACTATCCGATGAGGCACTGGGTGCCGTACTGGTGTGTTTGGTTGGATCCGTGTATCCGCCAAAGTCCGAGTCATGTTAATAGGGGGAAAATAAAAGAATTGAAGTAAGAAATGATATTGAATTATGAATTATGTGAATATTTGAAGGTATATGGATTGGAAATTAAAAGCAATTTGAATTGAAGTAAATTGATTTGAAATAAGACATTGAATTGAGATGTGAAAATGGAATGTGAGAATTATGGTTCAAGAAACAAATAATGATAAATTTTATGAAATAGTTTTGGTAATATGAAATGATGTAAAATGACAAGTGAAAATAAAATGATTTGAAATAGTGAAATAATATGTGAATTTAATTGAATACAAGTTATTGAATTTTATTTATGGATTTAATGTGTAAATTGAGTGTTAAAAGATTATAAGTGTAAAATTGAATATAAATAGAAATGATAATGAATGAGTTGATGAAATGATTGAGTTTGTATGGATTGGAATGAGTTATTAGAATGAGATGTTGAAAATCCAATAAAATTTAGATAGTGAAACAAGGTATGAATACAATTAAATATAAGATTGAAATATTGCTTATTGTTATTAATGATCAAGTTGATTTAAAGTATGAGGCAATTAACGAATAATTGTAGACATAAATTAAATGTATATAAATTATCGATTAAAGTTATTAATTTGAATTATGGTAATACCACTGAGTATTCCCATACTCAGCGTCGGTTGTTTCCGTGCAGCGAGTTAGTAGAAAACCGTTGTTCGGTCCAGCATCCGAGTAATCCCGACCTCGAGAGAATTTAGCGATGTATTTTTCTTTTGATAACGTGGCATGTACCTAAGTAATGTTTATACCTAAGTGATGTATAGGGATTAGTCAATTTGAATGTTTGTATCTATGATATTGCTAAAGGAAGATGTGTGAGTATGTGATAATGTTTGGCTTTTAAAATGGTTAAGTATGGATATGTTTGGTAATATGTATGTTTAGATGATAAATCATGCATGGAAATCATGAAAGAGTAAAAATTTGTAAAGAAACAGATTTCAAGCAGCTACAGTGATGTGACTTTGAAAAATCACCTAGGATAGTATAAAATTAATTAGAGGGTGAATGATATATGGAATTAAAGCTTGTTGAGTCTATTTTCATGGAAAAATAACGGTTTAACAAAACAAATTTTATATTTTGAGATATGAGAACTTTAGTGAGACAGGGTCAGAACTGTTTTTGGAGTCCTCTGTTCTAAGTTTAGAAAATCATTATAAATTGCACAAAAATGGTTATGAGTTGTAGTTTATATCTATCGATTCCTTATTGAGTATATTTTCTGTAGAAATGAGTAATAACTTCATATGAAAATCCTATAGTGAGAAAATTTATTTTTAGTGGCAAGAGGTCAGGACAGTCAAGTGGTAAAATAGGGGAGACTTTAACTAATAAACTGTACTAATTGGCTGAACCAAAAATTCTGAAAATTTTATAGTAGGAATATATATGAGTCTAGTTTCAGGGAAAATTTTCGGAATTAAATTTCGAGTCCCGTAACTCGATTTATAATTAATTTAGTAACTGCTGCGCGATTAGTCAGATTGCTGTAAATAGTGAAATTAATTTTCAAAACAAGTTTTTATGCTTCGAATTAGTAAGATAAGCTAAGTAATGCCTCGTACTCGACTCCGGAAACGGTCTCGGGTAAGGGGTGTTACAGAATCAGAATTTTTTTTCACAAAATTTACCAGTAGGGTAATTTCATAATTTCTCTAAACTTCTATGGTCAAGTTGTAAAAAAAATATCTCTAGAAATTTTCTGAAATAATTTCTTCAGAGATTTTTCTCTCTAAAACTTTTCTTGAATTCAAGTGTGTGAGAATAATGACCTAAGGCTCTCTTTATAAAGGGAGAGTTTAGGGAGAGCTCAACCAAAATTGAAATTACTTAGATTAATATTAAATTAATAAAATACTATCAAGATAAAAATTAAATCAAATTTAATAACTCACATTAATATTAAATTAATAAAATACTATCAAGATAAATATTAAATCAAATTTAATAACTCACATTAATATTAAATTAATAAAATACTATCAAGATAAATATTAAATCAAATTTAATAACTCACATTAATATTAAATTAATAAAATACTATCAAGATAAATATTAAATTAAATTAAATATTAAATTTATTAAAATAATATTATTTTTGAAAAAGTTAATTTGAAATCAAGTTGCCTGGTAGAGTCCCACTAGGAGTATAATTCTTCTACTGCTCTACCGTCGAAGAACCATCATTGCCGACCATCTTCCAACCGTCGTGCATGATGGTGCCATCGTCGTCACAATTGTTGGGAAATGTGCACATATTGTAGTAAACATGTAATTATTTTTTATTTATTTGAATGATGAATAAATAAATAAAGTTAATTTCACATTTGACTATTATGTTTTTTATATTTTTTGTCTTCATATTTTGCAAGCATAGCGAAATTGTGCCAATCAAATATTAGCTCATTGATTGTCTAAGTTCAAATTGAAGATAAATGGCATTGTAAGAACGTTTACATTGTGAGAAAGACAACTTACTTTAGTATATAATCTAAATGAGTTTGTAATCCCGTAAAAGAATCAAAGTGAGCATTTGATTCAAATACTAAGAAGGATTATTATGTCGTCTACAATTCTAATTTGGGAGATAACTAGTGTTGGCTATTGGAGCAGTTGATTCCACGAGTAGAGACATAGATGTATTCATTGGTAGAATGATACATTAGGCTAGACCCAAGATGAATTAATTCTGATTCCGTTTGTGAATTAATTCACTTGTGATGTTCATGGTGTGATTTACCTAAATCCTGAGTTAGTTACTAACCATGCGTATGCAACTCATGTGCTTTGATATAAGTGTAGACTTATACTCTAAAGATAATTGAGCCCATAGCCGATATGTTGGGTACATACCTTATGTGACTTTTGATGAATTTTTTGCAATTTGATCCACACAGCCTCAGAGAGTTACATGGTCTGAACACACTGTCGTATGACCCCTGTTTTGCATGTTTGTCTTGGTCTTTTGAAAATGTTGCAATATGATCATTGTTTGTCCTCGGGTCAACTCTAGAGCTCATGTAAGCTCATTTAAGACTCAAGAAAAGTTTTAAAATGATATTTCATGATTGAATGGATTAAAGTAATTGAAATTTTGTCTGTTAATTGTTTATAATTGTTTCATTTTGTATTGTAGTATCCCGTAACTCGATTTCAGCGACGGGGACGGGTGAGGGGTTTTACATGTTGAGCTAGTGGAGGGATTAATCGAACATATACAATTAGGCTCGAGTAATCGCAATTATGTCCAGAAGCATCGTTTTGATAATTTGCAATTTATTTAATCATGGAGTCAGCCCACAAGAAGTACCATGATTGAAAACTCCTTGTTGTATACTATTTACGAAAGCAATTCATTCAACTGCTTTATCCAATGATCTCGTCATGTGTGTGTTACCTTCATATGACATCATTGATTCTTTTGAGTTAAATTTGTTCACTCAATACCATCCTATTTTATCTTATTGTCATCATTGTGTCTTATTAATGATAAATATGATCACTGTTAACTAATGACTGTGATAAATTGCTCGTTCGAGAATAAGCAACCTGTAACCATATTTCATATTTATCAATTCACATAATGCCAATGAAAAGATATCGCTAAAATCGAACTATAAATTCTATTATTGCTAGTAAAGTCATGCCATACACAAGTCATGTACCCAACATATAGGTTATCGACTCGATCATCTTTTAGAGCATAAGCCTCCACTTATTTCAAAGCATAGTAGTTACATTCGCATGGTCAGTGACTAACTCAGGATTTAGGTAAGTCACACCACGAACGTCACAAGTGAATCAATTCACAAACGAATTCAGAATTAATTCAATTTGGATCCAGTCCAATGTATCATTGTTCCAATGAGTACATCTATGTCTCTACCCGTGGAATCAATTGCTCCGATAGCCAACACTAGTCATCTCCCTAATTGGAATAGTAGACAACATAATAATCCTTCTAAGTATTTGAATCAAATACTCACTTTGATTCTTTTACGAGATTACGAACTCATTTAGATTATCTACTGAAGTAAGTTGCCTTTCTCGCAATGTAAACGTTCTTAAAGTGCCATTTATCATCAAATTGAACTTAGACAATCAATGAACTAATATTTGCTTGTCATAATCCCGTTATGTATGCAAAACATTAAAGACAAAAACACAAAAGATATAATAATGAAATGTGACATTAACTTTATCTATTTATTCACAATTCAAATACATAGAAAACAGTTACATGTTTACTACAATATAGACATATTTCCCAACATGGGGATCTCGGTACCATGAATGTGTTCAACTAGTATTTAGGTTTGTGCTTACTTTTTGTACACTCTATAAAAATAACACATGAGATATGTATAATATTAAAATAAAAATAGATTAATTTGTGAGTAAAATGAAATTTAAATGCATAAATACATCATAGTATTATTGAATACTAAGTGCACTACAATCGTTTATCACGTTGTTGTTATCAATCTTGAGTTAGTGTCGAGTTTACTTTTAACACCAACTCAATCAATAATATTATCAATATAATAAAGTATGCATAATACAATTAAAAGGTAAATATTATATTAAAATAAACATTTGATTTAGTGGTAAAACTAATTTATTTTAATGGTTATTGATTAAATAATACAAGTTCCAATCTCCTGTAAATTTTTTTATTAATTTTTTAAAAAATAATAAAAAGGCTAAAATATTCTTAAATAATATAATTTATTTTAATTATAAAATAACATTTACAGCAATAGAAAGCTTGCCTAAGAACCCATTGCCAACCTCCCCAGGGTCGATTGGTCTTGCTTGGGTGGTAAGGCACTTGGCCCTTATGCCTTGGGCCAGTGGATTAAAGAAGCCAATCACTAATTAAACATAATGTTAATTTTAAAATTTAATTTAATCTGTATAACTAAATATTTTTACAAAATCTAATTTTGGTCTGTAAATTTCTTTTTTCTTTTTCTTTCCATACCTGGGAGCAACTTTTTATCTGGTAGAGCAAAAAGCCCATCCAAATCGTGTACGATATTGCAACGCCTCGAGAAAAAAAATCAGGTTGATAAAATTAATAAATTACAATAAAAATATAAAATATTTACAAAACTAAAATGTATTATAAATTCTTTTAAAATTAAAAAATAGTAATAAAAATTTAAAAAAAATCAAGACAAGATGATATCGATCTAATTCGAGAAAATTTTAATTAAAAAAACCTCACCCATATTTCTTTTAGTAGCAAAATATTAGAAAAATTCAATTAGAATTAAACTATAAAAATTTACTATGTAACCGAATCTGGTCATCAACCTTAACAGAGGAACACAAGAATTCATGGTATGACCCACTCAGAGTCAAAATTGGTGTTTAACCCAAGTCAAATTTCTATCCTTCTGACTACGTTTTCACAATGGAATATGTCCCCCTATTCAATGGATATTCTCTTCCCTTTTTCATGTTTTTCTTTTAGGTCAATTTTTAAAAAATTTTATTTTAAACATTTAAAAGAATTATAAAATAGATACTCCCGTTAAAATTACTGATGGAGTGATCAAAATGAATAAATTTTGTAGCATTAAAACTTATTCATGATTTTTGTTTGTAATTATAACGGGACTGACCAAAATGAGTAAATTTTGTAAAGTAAGTGTTCATTTTACAAACTCTTTCTTTTGGTGCCTAAAATATTTTTTTTAAAAAAATTGATTGATTAATTTACATTTCTTTTATTAATTATAATCAACATTAATCCTACAAGATGCCCAAAGATCAGCTAGTAAGGAAGATACAGACATTGAGATGGAAGTGGCAACAAGTGGTGGGTCACCTCGCACCGCAATGGCCTTCATTTTCTTATAGTGGTGGGTCACCTCGCACCTCTTTTCCTGTTCATTCATTGAGTTCACCTAACAAAAAAAAAAAGGATTGGACATTTCCGATATCCGAACCACCTTCAGTGAAGTGCGACTCGGAAAGTCCTTGTCTAGACCTCCCCTTCTTCAATGAAGGATAGACGGAATCCGCTCATCCAGTCCCTAGAACACTTCCCAACACTGACTCGCTGGTTGGTTGAGAAATCTGCCTTTGTATCTGTAAATGGGAGGCATTAAACACAATCGGGTGCTCTGCAATCATCCAAACTACAAGCGAGGTTATTCATCTTACATCACTCTCTCCTTCTCCTACTCAACCATCAGATTCATTGTTGTTCCATGGTCAACAGAGGAAAGTCTTGGATCAACCTATTGCTCCCGAGATCAAAGCTAGACCGGAAGTTTGCACCAGCTGCTGCTGATATCCAATCCCTGCTACAAGTCAAAACCGTTGGCACCACAGGAAGAAATTACCTAATTATTATTGAAGCAAGTCGTTGGGTCCGTTCTTGGCCTTAATTTTTTTTATTGTTTTCTTGATATTTACCAAAAAAAGAAAAAAGAGGAATTCAATAAATTCTATTTTGGTGAGTCTCACTCTCAAGCAATAAACCATGAATTTTATGCATGTTTTTCTAATAGTTAAATCATGATGATTTGTCCTGGTTAAACTCCAGTATGGCATAATAATATTATTTTAAATTTGATCATATTTTCTTTTCTTTAATATTATAATGATAAAAGAAAAGAAATAATTGTTATTTAAACTAAATATTCTTATTAAAAAATGACAATGATGCAGTCGATTGAGTTTTAGCTTAATTGGCATAGGTATTGTTGTTAATACAAAAGAATGTGGGTTTGAGTGTACTGAAGCACATTATCCTCCTATTTATGGGTTGACGAGGGGTTATAAGTAATTTTAAGCATTGTATATAAAAAAAATATAATAAAATTATTATTTTAAAATATCAAACTGGATAAGCAATTTGAATTTTATTATTATTATTTTTATATAATGAAGAGGCTTACATCTTACATCCTTTTATTCTTACTCCTCGTCAATTCAAGTTTAATGGCAATTAATATGTTTTAAGCATTGATAATTATATTCCTCATCATGGTTTATATTACTAATCATTCAATTATTAATCAATTTTGGTCACACAATTATAAAAGGTTATAAAATATCATCAACCATTAATAATTGTTTTGATTACTTAATTATAAAAATTACAAAATAGTCATATGATATTAGACTAACTAATATCGATTCTTGTAAATATATAAAATTGAAAATACCCAAAATCTAAAATAATAATTTTCATATTTTCTTATTCTTTTAAAATTAATCCTTAATGTCACAAAAAAAAGCAAAATTGGGAAAAAAAGGAGAGAGAGACCAAATTACACAATGTGTAAATGTTGAGGGTTAGATTTTTAGATCCAAGACTAAATTGACATAATAGTAACTTTAACCTCAATATTTATAAATTATGTCAATTTAGTCAATTTTAAAAGTTACTATTATGTCAATTTTAAAAGTTGTCACCGTTAGCAAGATGGTGATAAAAAAAAGATAAAATTGAAGAGTTGGGTGACCAAAAAAGAAGTTTACTAAAAGTTGGGTAACTACTAGTATACTTTACCCAAATTCTAATCCAATTTTACCTTTTTACGGTTTTCTTTTTAGGTTAAAATATGCTTCAAATCCGTGTGCTGTTCTTACTTTAGTCCCTCTACTTTCATTTTAAAGAATTTAGTCTCTTTACTTTTTAGATTTCAAAATTTAAATTCAATTGTTTACGTCGTTAAAATTCTTTTGCTAAATTCAAGCTCATTACAACATCAAATTTTCGTTACATGACTACTAAGTTAGTATTTTTATTATTATTTCATAACATCAAATTAGTGACTTTAATAGAAAAATTTTAATGTTGTTAACAATTAAACTTGAATTTTGAAATCTAAAAAGTAGAGGGACTATATTCTAAATGTGCAAAGAGTACAAAAATTTAGTAGGAATAAATATAAATTATATTGTCGGTCAATTAAGTATTAGAATTTTATTTATTTTAGATACTCATTTCTAAAATTTTACAATTATCAACATTTAAAGGATTTTGTTAATTTGGTTTTGTATCTAAAAAGATAACAAATTTTACTTTCAACGTTTGTACAATTTGTTGAGGGGGAATCAATTCTCTTATTGAGAGAAGTCTTTAAAGTGTCGTTTTGGAACGTTGACGACCTTGAACAATAGAGGTATTGTCCTTGGGATGTCTATGCTTGGTTTTAGCCTCGAATTTTTATTTGTTCACATATCGGTCGACGTTCCAAAGGACCACACTTAAAAAAACTTCTCCTAATAAAGAACCGATTCTCCTCAAGACATTTTGTCAATTTGATTTCAATTCTTAAAAAAAATTTAAAAAATTAGTAACTAACCAAGTTCATATAATGGTTTCGTTTTTTTAATTAGGAGAGGAGAACGAAATTATTTGGGATCAAACCCAAGTTCTTATATGCCTAAAACATAGTACTCTTGCCACTGGACCAAAAAGTTGTTAGCTGTTTTATTTAAAGATCATATAAAAATATGAAAAACAAAAGAATATCATAATAATATTAAGTATACTTTAAAATAAATTATATTTTTGTAATTTCATAATCGAGATAATAACCTGATTAAAGGTTACATCAATTTAATAAAATATTTAAATATAATATTTATACTCTTACCGTTGATCAATATGAAAAATAGAAGAATCATCACAGTAATATTAAGTATACTTTAAAAGAAAATATATTTTTGTAATTTCGTAATTGAGGTAATGAGGTAATTAAACGTGACACCAACTTAATAAAATAATATTTATATTTTAAATAATATAAATTAAAACATTTTTTTATGATTTAACTAAATTTTATATCATCAAAATTGAATTAGGCCAAAAAAAAAAGGCCCCACCGACTTGAAATTGTGGTAAAATATAAGAGGAAGAGTTTAGATTGAGAGTATTTGAGTTGGAGTTATTTTCTATATGTGTCTGAGTTTGACTCACGGGGGCCTAAATTATCGTCACCGTTGAAACTCTAAACAGGACAAGTGGTGGACCTCAATGATAATATTATAATATTTCATGTCTATTTTAGTAATCTCATTACCCCTAATCCCTCATCCCCCTCTCTATAAATTCTCGCTGCCGTATTGCTTCCCCCATTGTACTCTCTCGATTTCTCTCTTTAATGAATCTCCAAATCGAAATTTAAGGCCAAAAAGACACAAGGGTTACTAATTAAATTAATCTTCCGCGAATATGTTGGTTTATCAGGATCTTCTCACAGGTAACTTTTTTCCTTCTGTTTTTGTATTCTTCGATCTTTCTTTTTGCTTATGTGCTTACTGTTTCTCCTTTTGCCTTGGATTTTAACTGTTTTTTGGGTAATTCCTTTTCTGGGTTTAGTTCAATTTTTTCAATGCTTTCTGGGAAATTCCTTTTTCTGGGTTACCTTTTTTTTGTTTCCTTAAATTAGAAGAAAATATATTGAGTTTGGAGTATTGAGTTAAATGTAATTTGTTGCTTTTCCTATTGGTTTTTGTTCAATTTAATCAATATTGTTAGAATAAGCTGTTTTGATGATTTTTAACTTGAGATTCTTCTTGATGATTTTCAGGTGATGAGCTCCTCTCGGACTCTTTCCCATACAAAGAAATCGAGAATGGAATGTTATGGGAAGTCGAGGGAAAGGTTGGAATCTTTAATTCTTATTAACTCACAGTTTTATGTTGTGTTTTTCTTGTACTTTATGTTACTCCGACTTTAGTGTAAGTTTTTTCATGTATTTGGAGGATCTTCGAAGCTTGGGCGCGGGCAACAAGGTCCTAGCAACATAGCCCTTAAGTGGGTTTCGAGGAAACAATAGTTTTAAATGATCTGGTTTTATTTGATTTTTTAGTGGGTTGTTCAAGGAGCTGTCAATGTAGATATTGGGGCTAACCCTTCTGCAGAAGGTGCTGATGATGATGAAGGTGTTGACGATCAAGCCGTCAAGGTTGTGGACATCGTCGACACTTTCAGACTTCAGGTAAAATTAGCTGCAATTCTCTTTTTTTTTTTTTTTCACGATTATAACTTGGAAGTTTTCAATATCTAATCTAAGAATCCTATTATTTCGATTTACAGGAGCAACCTGCTTTTGACAAGAAGCAGTTTGTGACCTTCATGAAGAGGTACATCAAGAACTTGACACCCAAATTAGAGCCTGAAAAGCAAGAGTCTTTCAAGAAGAACATCGAGGGGGCTACTAAATTTTTGATGTCGAAGCTTAAAGATCTCCAATTGTAAGCAACTTGTGTATTTTAAAACCGAATTTTAGAATCAAACCATTGTTTCTTATCATTCGAGTTCAATGTTGTTGTTGATGTTTGCAGTTTTGTGGGTGAGAGCATGCATGATGATGGTAGCCTAGTGTTTGCATACTACAAGGACGGTGCCACCGATCCAACCTTCCTCTACTTTGCCTATGGCTTGAAGGAAATCAAGTGCTAAATGGAGTTTTCACCCGATACCGGACCGGCTTTGTTATACCTAAAGACTTAGTTTTAATTCTAGATATAAGGAGTTCTTAACTATCTATTTTAGTCTTTTTTATCTCTTTTAGGTCATATTTATAATGTTTGGTTTTTAAGGGTTATGAACTATTGGTTAAAGGATATGCTTGAGGAATAAAATTTACTGTTTTCGAGCATGTTATCTCTTATGAATTGTTGGGTTCTGTTGATGGGTGCGTTTGCATCGGCAAGTGGTATCTATGCTGGTTGCTGTGTTCAAGTTGTAATCCTCTTTTCAAGTGGGGGGCAACTAGCAAGATGCGGACTTTCCTTTATTCCATTGACCAATGGCCTAGACTTGGTTTTTTTATCTTTCTAGTTCCCAGTGGGTGGAATATATTATTATCTATATAATAGATAGCACCATACTCCTAGTATGGAAGAGTTTATCTTCAAAGGAGTCTTCTAAATACAATCATTGGGTTGATTTTGATTTAATAATTAAAACAAAATGTAGTGTAAATAAAAGGGAAAATTGAAAACAAAAGCCTAACATGATTACATAAGATTTTAATATTTGATACGGTATCTTTGGAAATATTTGAACTCTTATAATACAATCTTTTAATATTTTTACAGTTTAAAAATTTACCATATCAAATAATTTACCTAATAAGATAGGGAACTGTCAAAGCTTCCAATAAATTCCAAATCGATGCAAAATGCCAGCAATGATAGCCCAGAAGAGGATCTCTGCAAATATAACATATAATAAGATCCCTACCCTTCTTGAATTCCAAACCCCTATGAATATGTGCTTTTCAATCCAATAAACCTGCCATTCCCATTGCCATTGGTAAAATTACGAAGCAAAAACAGTAGGGAAAATGGAAGAAAAAAAAAGGATCAAAGACGATTCAATTCCAAAGAGAACCCCACCAATGTATTATGTGGATCCTCATAATACCATCCATTTATGAAGCCTGCAAAAATCCCTTCAGCTGCCATCACATAAACCAGCATTGCATTCATGCCAATCCATTTTAATGGCACAAACATGTACTTCAAACCCCATATATCAACCTGCCCATCCAAAATTTTTTATTACTTCATATCATCACCATAAGTTACAATACTGACAGATATAGTCATACCAGAATATATATGGCTGAGAAAACAAGTGCTGCTGCTCCAGATGTAACACAAACATAGCTAAATGTATATAGCTGTTTATTCAAAGGAATTGCTGTAATCCAAAAATAAATAACAAATGAATAGATGAAATATTTATAGGTTTTCTAACAGAGGTCTGATGCTTGTTTCTCACCATGAGTAAAATGCAGAACAATTCCTAGAATGAGGAGAGCAAATCCCATCATGATCCATTGCTTCAGTCTTTCGGAATGACCCTGCAATAAAAAATTTCATCGAAGACCCTGGAATCGAAAACCAAGGACCATGCATCGATACACTAACCTTCAAATGTACAAGCACATGTCCAAAATGAACTCCAATGATTGTAGACAGCACAGCAGATATTGAACTTCAATTAGCATATGGAATGTATTAATTAGGTTGACGATATTGATGACAAACAATACTACCCAAAATTCATACTGAACTAACAGACCTTAGAATTCCTTCAGGTTCAAAAGGTGCATGACACCATGATGGAGCATCATTTTTGAATGGCCCCTCGTAAGGGGAATTCTCGGTGCAAGCCTGCAACAGTGTAGGAAAGATTTCAGATCTGCAACTGTGTTATTCACTGTAAAGTATTTTAGTGATCTCAATCTAGAAACCACACCTTAGCTCTTCTCCATGCAGGTTTTAGGTACAAGTGATTGATCCCCAAAATTTCCCTGTCAATATATCCCACTGCATTGCAAGGAGGATTGAGTTTTCCTCTCACATTGCAGTCTACCTAAAATGGAACACAAAATCTTAGTAACTACAGATAAGTTTTTTAATTCCTTTGGCATGAATGCCCCACCCAGGAGATTAATGGCAACCGAGGCTTACTGTGAAAACCCTCCCATAAACAGCACTCTCCTTATCATGGACAGCGAACTGCCAGTCTGGAACATATATCCCGTAAAGCATGGCCAAGTATAGTATAAGTATGCATGCACCTAACAGCCTGGAGATTTTAAGAAACCGAGAATTAGCTAGTATTCGTTCTGACAGTAGAAATATGATCATAAATGGGAACTTAATCACTCACCAATGCCAACAATATAACCTAAACACAGAGCAATAGCCAGCTGCAATATCATTGGATTGTGCATCTTTCAGAAAAATCTCAGCAAGTGCCACCACCAAATATGCAAAAGCAATTCTCTACAACAAGGTAAAAATGAATTATTTCTCCCTAAAGCCATTCTTGAAGTGTACTAAATTGTGCAATAAAAATCAGAAACATATATACCTGCAAAATGCCACAAAACCTTATCATTTGCATATCAACACCGTATGTTAGCTTGTCGGGAGCATGCGAAAACCCTCCTACATGATGCAAGGACTCACAGAATTTGCATAATTGTATTAAGATAGAAGAGCTTCTCAATTTGAAATAATGATTGCTGCAATTTTATATGCTAATATAAGCTAAATTTGTTAACCCTATAATGTGAATTATACCACCAAAAACCTTCATTTGTTAGATGCTTCCCAGAAAAATGTGATAGATAGATAGATAGTACACCATGAATGTGAATACCCTAAGAAAACAGGAAATGAACCCCAAAGTCTCTATCACAAATTCAAACAAAAAAAAACCAACCTTGTAATAACAGACCCCAAAAGAGGAGCTTTAGAGTTCTGAAAACCACCTTCTTGACAGCTTTGCCTTTACTTGGTATTCTCTACAAAAGGTATTATTAACATAATTAATTTGAAGACAATATCACATCTGCAATAATTATTAAGTCTCTCAGAGGAAGAAAAAAAAGAAGGCATTGAATTGCTGTAGGTAAGACCAAACCTACCTTAAGAGCAAGAGGAATGGCCATGCCAACAATGAAAAGAAAGAAGGGCATAACAAAATCAGCAAGGTTGCAGCCATGCCATGGTGCATGGCCAATCATAGGCCACTCTCCTCCAGCATCATCTACTAGAATCATCAGCTACAAAACCACAAATCTTCAGTTAAAAGAAAGGCCTTACCTTTTTTTTAATGTAAGAAAAAAAATGAAGTGTACCGCTACAGTAAGGCCTCTGAAAATGTCCAGTGAGGCAACTCGCAGAGTTCTATGAGGCTTTTGAGCTGAGATTTCAGTCTCGGGGATGACCATAGTATGGTCGTCAACAGGGTCTACCTTGATTTCAGCCATTCTTTTTCCTTAATAGAGAGCTTGGAGCACCCAATCACTTCCAGGATGATAAGATGGTGATTGCAAGGAAAACTAGTCAAGAAGAAAGGAAGAACAATAATTATAGTTGAATAATATCCTGTCTAAATTTATTTTATTTTTATAACCTTTTTGGGAATTTTGTCTCTGGGTAAGTGTGCTGACAGTAACCTTTGTTTATCGACGATCGTAGGCTGAGAAACATGTTCGAGGTGGTTACTTGCTTCTAGAGGTGCTCATGGGCCGGGTTGGGTTTGGGCCGGGCCTATAAAAAATTTCAGCCCAGGTTCTAGGAGCCTGGCTCAAAATATGGGTCTGAAATTTTGTCCAGGTTCGACCCGAAAAAAATTATAAGTTCGGGTCCGGCCCATTTTTTAATAAATACAAAAAATTTATTTTAAAAATTAAAAAAATATTTTAAAAATATTTTAAAATTAAAAAATAAAAAAAAGTATTTTAAAAATATTTTAAAATTAAAAAAATTTAAAAAATAAAAATATTTATTATACGGCCCGGCCAAAAAAGTGGTGCCCGAGGCCCGGCCCGTTTTCTAAACGAGCCTCGTTTTTTTGTCCAAGCCCATATTTCGGGCCTATATTTTTACCCAAACCCTCCCATATTTCGGGCAGACCATCGGGCCAGGCCGAGCCGCCCGGCCCATGAGCACCTCTACTTGCTTCCATGTGTTCTGAATGGAGACAAAGTTATATATTTTTTATGCATAAATAAAATAATGTCATTTGATTAAAATTTAAAGATAATAAAATATTATTATACACTCATTTTTTCTAATTTAATTTAATTTTAATTAAATTATTTTTAAAATTATAAACAAACATCTTTTCTTCTTTTATAAATTTTAATCATTGTGTTTTTTCCGTAAGTTAATATTTTTTATTTTTATGTAACCAATTTTAAAAATTAATAATTTTTATGTAATTTTTTTCATGACGTTGACACATAATTTTTGTAATTATTTTACCTTCGAACTTTGAACTAAAACCCTAAATCTTAAACTTTAAATCTCATGGTTCAGGGTTTAATTTAGGATTTAAAGTTTAGGGTTCAGATTCAAGGTTTAATGGTTTGAGCTTGGGTTTGGTGTTTTAGGTTTATGGTTTATGGTTCAAGATTTTAAATTTAGGGTTTAGTATTTAGGATTTAGATAAAAATTTACAAAAATTATGTGTCGATGACATGTAAAAAAAATTTGTTGAAATGTTATTAAATAATTAAAATGGGACCATGAATAATGTGGTAGGAATGGTTCATCAAATAATTTATCTGTGGTTGAATGTAGAATAATAATTTTATGTCTTTAAAATTTGAAGATGTTGCAAAATTTTATTGATGCCTAAAATCTTTAGCTTTTAGGATCACAATCTAAGTTATTCCTAATAAGATATCATCACTATTTCTTTCACTTTGCCTCTTATTTCATTTTTCCATAATTAACTATGAACTTGGGATATTACTAATATTTTGGGTAAATTACACTTGCAATCACTTAATTATCAATACTTTTTCATTCATAACTATAAAAAGTTACTAAATGGTCACTTATCTATTCGAATTTTTCTTTTTGTCACCCAACTATTCAAAATTTTCCTTTTAGTCATTATTCATTAAATTACTAATGAAAAGATAACTTGACAGGTTTTAAAAATAGCATGATAGCAACTTTAACCTTCTACATTTATAAATTATGTCAATTTAGTATTGATTCTAAAACAAATTAACCTTAACATTTACACATGGTGTAATTTGCTCTTTTTTATTTTTACATTTTACATTTATTTGTGACGTTGAGTGTTGATTTCAAAATAATAAGAAAAGATAGAAACTTATTATCTTAGATTTTCGGTGTTTCTACTTTTGGTATATATTTTATTTAATTTAGTTGATAGATATGTTTTTTAGCTTTTTAGGTGAAAGGATCTCAAAGAAAAGCAAAATTGAAAGAAAAAAAAGACCAAATTACAACAGTGAAGGTTAATTTTTTTTTTTAGAATCAAAACTAAATTGACACAATGTATAACTATTGAGCATTAAAGTTGCTATTATGCCAATTTTAAAAGCTCCCATATCATCTTTCCATCAACCATTTAATGATTAGTGACCAAAAAAAATTGAACAGTTGGGTAAGAGTGTTTAAACGTTCGGTACGGTTAATACTCGGGCCAAACTACCATTAACCTAATCAATTAAAAATTTAAAACCTGTTATAAAATAAAGAAAGATGGAGAGAATAAAGAACAAAGAAAATATGAAAGCAATAGAGAATGTACTTTATTGATAAAAATGGATGATTACAATGCTTCATTAGAGTTTCTATTTATAGGCATAAGAAGTATAAAAGAAGTAGAGATCTAATTCTAATAATTACTAGAATTTAAAGTACATCAAAACTTTATCTTTATCATGATTGACAGACACTTAATAAGATATTCATAATACTCCCCCTTGGATGTCCATTGGTAGATAATGTGCTTCGTTAAAACCTTATTAGGAAAACCCTATGGGATAAAAAACCTAATGAAGGAAAAAGAGTACACAATCTTCTATTACAAGTTGTCTCCTTAAAAACCTTTACTAGGAAAACCCCATGGGACAAAACCTTGGTTAAAGGAAAAGAGTACAACTTGTTTTAGACTCCCCCAGATGGCAACATTACATCTTTGAGTTAACGCATTCCAATCTTGTGTAGCAGTCTTTCAAATGTTGAAGTTAGCAATGCTTTGGTAAAAAAAATTGCTAAATTCTCACTAGAACAAATTTGTTGAACATTTATATCACCTCTATTCTCAATATCATGGGTGAAGAATAATTTTGGTGAAATATGTTTCGTTCTGTCACATTTGATATAACCACCCTTCAATTGAGCTATACATGTTGCATTATCTTCGTATAAGATAGTTGGCATATTTTCTTGTAAAGGCAAATTACATATCTTCTGGATATGTTGGGTCAATAACCTTAGCCAAACACACTCTCGACTTGCCTCATGCATTGCAATTATTTCTACATGATTTGAAGAAACAGCAGCTAATATTTGCTTTGTTGAACGCCATGATATGACAGTACCCCCACATGTAAATAAATATCCTGTTTGAGATCGACTTTTATGTGGATCCGATAAGTATCAAGCATCAACATAGCCAACTAATAGGGATTTTGAATCATTTGAATAAAATAACCCCATATTAATAGTCCCTCTGAGATATCTAAATACACGTTTAATTCCATTCCAATGTCTACGTGTTGGAGAACTAAATCTTGGTAACAAGTTTATAGTGAAAGCTATATCAAGTCCTATGTTGTTTGCAAGATACACCAATACCCCTATGGCACTTAAATATGGTACTTCAAGACCAAGAAACTCTTCACCATCCTCACAATGACGAAATTAATCTTTATTCATATCTAACGATCGTACAACCATCGGAGTACTTAATGGGTGTGCGTTATCTATGTAATATTTTTTTAATATATTTTCTGTATAAGTTGATTGATGAACATGAATTCCATCTTTTAAATGCTTGATCTGTAATCCAAGACAAAACTTTGTTTTTCCAATATCTTTCATCCCAAATTCTTTCTTTAAACAATTTATTGTATTTTGGAGCTCTTCAGGAGTTCCAATAATATTTAGATCATCAACATAAACAAAAATTATCACAAAATCTGATCTAAACCTTTTTATAAAGACACATAGACAAATTGGATTGTTTTTGTAACATTCTTTTAACAAGTATTCACTCAGACGATTGTACCACATACGTCCAGATTGTTTTAATCCATTTAAACTTTTCTTTAATCTGATCGAACAATTTTCTCGAAAAACTCTGTATCCTTCTGGAATTTTAAATTCTTCAAGGATTTTCATATAAATTTCACTATCAAGTGTGCCATACAAATAGGTTGTAACTATAACGACCCGATAGTCACGGGTATCGGAAAGTACATTTGTGGGGCTTCGTTTTCGTAAATCGGACTCGTAAATATTTTTTAAAAATATTTACGAAGCTAGTGTGTAGTTAATTAGGTTTCAGTTAAGTGCATTTGTATGAATTAAAAGTAATTAGGTAGAAGCACTAAATTGTATAAAGGGTGGAAGTTGAATAATAGATTAAAAAAAACTTAAAGGGACTAAAAAAGCAATTATGTCATTATCTTAAAATGAGGCGGCATAAGATAGATATTTATAAATTTATTATATATTATAATATAAATCCTTAATATTTGAGTAAGTATAATATATTATATAATAATAAAACAAATAAATAAAAGAAATAGAAAAAGAAAAAGAACCAAAGCAAAACGAAACAGGAAAGAAAAAGAAAAAGGAAAGAAATAGAGAAAGAAGAAAGAAAGTCACGGCCTTAGGGGCTTCAATTATTCCAAGTTCAATTGGTTAGTCAATTCAGTCCATTTTTTTGTAATTTTTATGTTTTTGGAATCCCCGTCTTAAATGCTACCCGACCCATGTCAAAATTTTAGAAATTATTGAGATTTTAAGTGTTGTTAATGTTGAATAATTTCAGTATTAAGGACAAAATTGATAGATTTTTAAGCTAGAAATTAAAAATGATTGAATTATAGAATAAATTGTAAATTTTGAATAATAGGGACTAAATTGTGAAAATTTTGAAATTTAGGGATTTAAGTGAAAATAAGGAGTTAAATTTAATTTAAAGTAAAATTTGTGTGAAAATATAGGATTAATTGTAAGGAAATAAAGTTAGTCTCGGTTTAGGGATTAAATTGAAAATTAGGCAAATATTGAGTCAAAAATTGAAATATTCAATATGAAATTGAATTGTGTTATATTGATGAATTTTAATTGTTTTAATTCTGTAGCTAACGTCGTAACGGAATCCTAGACTAAAAAGGGAAAGATAAAGTCGACATCGAATAGCTCAGAATTTCTGGTTTGTATTTCTATAATCTGAAACTAGTTATTAATCGTTGTATTTTTTTATTTAATGCATATGGTAAGTGTTGAGGTGAGTATTTGACACTTTGACATTGAATTGAATTAAAAGTTGATTGAATGGATTGAATTGATATATATATATATATATATATATTTATTATGAATATATATTGATTATTTGAATTGAAATGAATATATATGTGCAAATATGATAATTAAATATTGGTTGTTTTTGAAAAGTGAAATTAACCCCTACTAACTGTATCGAGCTGAGTCAGATATAGATGGCATACCATAGGATTGGAAGAGATCAGGAATTTCTTCGACTTCGAGTCAATGAGACACTGGGTGTCAATTTACTACTTCGGATTAATTCGATGAGGCTTTGGGTGCTAATTTACTTTGGTTTAACCGATGAGAGACTGTGTGTCAATTTATTACTTCGAATTATCCGATCAGGCACTGAGTGCCAAATTGGTGTGTTTTGGTTGGATCTGTGTATTCGTCCGAGTCGTGTTAATAGAAGTAAATGAATAATAAAGTTTTATAATTGATATTGAAATGGCATGGTATGAGAAATGGAAGTGAAATAATGAATTGAAAATAGAATGTGAAATATGTTGCAAATATATGGAATATATGAGTTATATACTCATGAAATGAATATGGAATGGATAATGCAATTGTATAATGAAATGTGAAATAAATTGTGAAAAGCTATTTATATAGCAAGTATGAGAATTAAGATATTTGTGGAATAAATGAAATATGATATGGTTGTTGTAATATTTAAATATTAATATGTGTTTATATTTCAATTGTATATTTGTAATTTCTTATCTTTAAATATTCGAATTATAGAAATACCAATGAGTTTTACTCAGAGTACGGTTTTGTTTTCTGTGCGCAGCTTAGGTACAGTGATTTTGAAGAGTTGTACTTGAGGTTGTGAGCATCCATTTCATCACATCTCCAAGTGCCAAGAGGGTATGTTTCAAAATTTTGAATAGAATGACATGTACTTAGGAAGATTAAGTGTGTTCCAAGTAGTAGGGATTAAAATATAAGTTATAAAAATTTATTTTTTAATGTTTAAATATATTAGTGATTAGCCAAAATCACTGTGGCACCAAATGTAAATATTAGGTTCCTTGGGTCGAACGGAATATAGGGGTGTTACATTTAATGGTATCAGAGCTTTAGTTTTCTGATTTCTAGGTAAAGAATAAGTCTAGAAGTATATGCCATATAGGATGTATCAATGTGATGAGATGTGATATCAATATTAGAAGTATTGATAAGTTTGAAAATCTGAATTGTTACTGATAAGGAAATTATTTTGAATTAGTTAGTAATGACTCAAGAGGGAAATAGATAAATACTGAAATTTGATAAAAACTTATTTTTTGTCATAGATATTGGAAGAAATGGCAATAAATCTGATATTGTTTGATGAGATAACAACTTCAACACAGAAGGAGAAAGTTGATAGGATGATGAGAGAAGTGGAATATTATAGAATGCAACTAGAAGAAGACATTGTTCAACACCTTATTACTGTAAATCGAAAGATGTAAGAAGTGTTATGGAAGGGTCATGAACTGATTAGAAAGAATAAAGTGCAATACTTGACCTTTAGAGGGACATTAATAGAACGAGAGCATCAAATGATTTTAGACCAGCTTTGGAAGACATTGGTACCACGAACTTATTGGAATATAGTTATATACTACGTGAACTTTATAATATCTCATGGAGCAAGGAAAATAGCGAGACAAATTGTAAGTTCACGAAAGTTGATTGGGAAGTAAAATGTCTTTGACATGCCATGGATGGAAAAATTAGTTGTTAGGAAATTACCAAGAGAATTTATAGATTCAATACTCGTTATAAAGATGGAAGAGGAAGAAGATCCTAAGGAATTTCCAATTGGATTGTAGAAGATGAGTTTTAAGAGAATTTAGAACTTAATATTGAGAATTTTCCGGGAGAAGATACAGAATCAGAGATGGAAGAAAACGCAGAAATGGATTTAAGTGGTTGAAAAGTAAAGATAAAATAAAAGTTAAGGACTAGTGAATGTGAAGGAAAATGAGTATATATATAGTTGTACATGTACAGAATGAGAACTTAGAAAGTCAGAGCTTTTGAATGAAAAGTTTGGTATATTAATATAAGGTTAATCTTTTGGAAATAGAAGAGACAATAGAAATATGAGGAGTGGAATAGAATAGTAATATTTTCCGTTATGAAGATCAAGAAATGAATTTTTTAAGAAAGAAGTATAGAAAGAAATAAAGATCTTAGTTAAGTAAATAATCAATATTAATAAGAGAATAAGAGAAAATAGAGGTTTTTGAATGAAGAGAATATAATAAGTCTAAGAGATTTATGGTATATAATATTATAATGTATTAATAGAGATAAATTATAGTTAAGAAGCGTAGTATTTTGTTAAAAAATGTGAAAATTATCAATGGTATATTTTTAAGGTATAAATCCTAGTGAGAAGATGAATTGGAGATTTTCTTGAAAAAGTACGAAAAGAAGAAAAGAGAAAAGAATTAGGTAAAAGACTAATGACAAGTTCAATTCTATCACGATCAACTAAGAAAGGTAAAGAAGCTTGAGAATTTGGAACATAAAGAGCAAGATAAAATAGGATCTCAAGTTATCTCCAAGGCAAGTATTAAAGGTTTAAGGAAAAGAACTATTCGACCTTGTGATAAATGCGAAAAAGAAAATCTCATTGAGGTGAATATTGGATATTTTTTGAAAAATGCTTTAAGTATGGCTCTAAAAGACGTGAAATAAAGGTTGTTCAGAATTGTTGAGAAAACCAAGAAATAGTCTGTAATGGGTATTAATAAGAGGATAAATTGAATATAAAAAAAATTAAAATAGATTATAGAAGATAAGAATAGAATTGACCATGAAAAATAGTGTAAGTACTTTAGAGAACGTAAAAAGGTAACAAAATAATTTTAAGAATTAGTGAATAAAGAGCGATCTAAAGTGTGAAAAGAATGAGAAGAAAAAGAAAAAGAAGAAGAAATAGCAAAGTTGTAAATTGTGTAATAAAAGAGGCAAACTTTGGAAAGAACAGTTACCTCAAGGAGACTGTTGGCAGCGACCAGGCCAATTGATTTCTAAGAGGTTGGATTAAGAGTAATAACTCTGATCCATAACTGGGATAATCATTGTTTGCCTCGAAAAGAGAAAGAAAAGAAAGGAAATGAAAATGAGAATATAAAAGTATAACAAAGTAGAGTTTTAAAAAATAAATGAAAAGAAAGGATAGAGAATAAATACAAATGATAAGTTAGGTAAATATGTGCAGAAAGGAACTATAGAATTATAGAGATAATTTTAGGAAATCTAAATGAAGAAAAGACTTCTAGTTAAGTGGAAAGAAAAGAAATAAGAGACAAATTGAGTAAAAAGGAAATATAGGATTATAAGAATTTTGTCGTTTACAATGATGCTTCCTTGAGCGGTCTTAGTTGTGTTTTGATGCAAGACGGGAAAGTAATTGCTTATGCATCTCGTCAGTTAAAAATGCATGAACGCAATTATTCGACACACGATTTAGAGCTACTTGCTGTGGTTTTTGCTTTAAAGATTTGAAGAAACTAACTATATGGTGAAAAGTGTTATATTTATACTGATCATAAGAGTCTCAAATACCTCTTATTTCAAAAGGAGTTGAATTTAAGACAGCGTCATTGGGTAGAACTCTTGAAAGATTTTGATTGTGTTATTGATTATCACCCTGATAAAGCTAATGTTGTAGCTGATGCGTTGAGTAGGAAAGCAACAATTGAATTACGAACAATGTCTGCTCAACTCAGTATCAATGACGATGGAAGCCTATTGGCTGAACTAAAAATCAAACTGATGATGTTTGATCAGATCAAGTCAACACAGTTAGAAGATGACAAGTTGGCGAAGAAAAGAGAAATGGTTCAAAATGGTATATTAGAAAATTTCAGCATTGATTATTATGGTTGTTTGAGATTTTATAACCAAATTTGCATTCCAGATGTTTCTGAATTGAAAGAGTTGATACTTCACGAAGCTCATGATAGTCCTTTTGCTTTACATCTTGGAGGAACAAAAATGTATCGCGATCTACGAGAATCTTATTGGTGGCCAGGAATAAAAAGAGATGTGGTCGAGTATGTGGCTAAATGTTTAACTTGTCAACGAGTTAAAGCAAAAATCAGGTTCCCACTGGATTACTTCAACCTATTTCTATTCCTGAATGGAAATTGGATTGTATCACGATACATTTTGTAACGGGGTTACCTTTACCGGCAAGTAAAAAAAATGTTATTGGGGTGATTGTTGATCGACTTACAAAATCGACTCATTTCATTGCGGTCAAGACTGGTTGGTCACTTCAAAAGCTTGCTGAAGCTTATATTCAAGAAACCGTGAGATTGCATGGTGTTCCTATATCGATAATCTCTGATCGAGATCCACGGTTCACTTGGAGATTTTGGAAATAGTTGCACGAATCTCTTGGTATGCGACTTAATTTTAGCACAGCTTTTCACCCACAAACTGATGGACAATCTGAGCGTGCTATTCAGATTTTGCAAGACATGCTTCGTACTTGTGTTATTTATCTTGAATCAAGTTAGGAACGTTTCTTACCTTTGGCCGAATTTGTATACGATAATAGTTTTCAATCGAGTATTCAAATGACTTCGTATAAAGGCTTATACGGTCGTAGGTGTCGATCACCTATTTGTTGGATGGAATTGAGTGAAAGAAAAATGATTGGGCCGAAATTAATTCAAGAAACGAAAAACATTGTTAAGAAAATTCAAGATAGATTGAAGGCAACTTTTCACAAATAGAAATCATATGCAGATTTGAAACGTCGAGATATTGTTCTGTTGGCGATAAAGTGTTTCTTAAAGTTTTACCTTGGAAGAAAATTTTGAGATTTAGTCGAAAAGGAAAACTGAGTCCTCGATTTATTGGACCGTATGAGATCACAGAAAGAGTGTGACCAGTTGCATATCGTTTAACCTTGCCTGCGAAATTGCAGAAGCTACATGATGTTTTTTACGTTTCAATGCTTAGAAGATATTGATCGGAACTAGACCTATGCCCGGCCCAGCCCGACGGCCCGCCCAAAATATGGGAGGGTTCGGGTAAAAATATAGGCCCGAAATATGGGCTTGGGCAAAAAACGAGGCCGTTTAAAAATGGGCCGAGCTCAAGCTCAACTTTTTGGCCCGGCACTGCCCTACCAAATAATATAATAAATATATTTTTATTTTGTTTTTAATTTTAAAATACTTTAAAAATATATTTTTTATTTTTTATTTTAAAATATTTTTGTGTTTATTAAAAATCGGGCTGCTCTCGGGCTTATTCTTTTTCGGGCCGGCCTGGGCAAAATTTCGAGCCCATATTTCGTAGGGCCTAAGAGTCAGACCAAAAAATTTTCGAACTGGCCCTACCATGGACAGGTCTAATCAGAACCATCTCATGTTATTTCGATAGAGGATATTGAAATTTAACTTGCTTTGTTGTACGAAGAAGAACCAGTTGAAATTTTGGCACGAGAAGTGAAATAATTGTGTAATAAGCGAGTTCCGTTAGTGAAAGTACTATGGCGTAGTCATAGTGTTGAAGAAGCGACTTGGGAACCGGAAGAAACTATGAGATCTCAGTACCCCCACCTCTTTTCAGGTAAATTTCGAGGATGAAATTTATTTAGGGGGAGATTTGTAACGACCCGATAGTCACGGGTATCGAAAAGTGCATTTTCGGGACTTTGTTTTCGTAAATCAAACTCTAGTTGTGTAGTTAATTAGGTTTTAGTTAAGTGAATTTGTATGTATTAAGAGTAATTAGGTATAAGGACTAAATTGTATAAAGGTAGAAGTTGAATTATAGATTAAAGAAAACTTAAAGGGACTAAAGAAGCAATTACGCCATTGTCTTAAAATGAAGCAAGATAAGATAGATATTTATAAATTTATTATATATATTATAATATAAAACCTTAATATTTAAGTATGTATAATATATTATATAATAATAAAACAAATAAATAAAAGAAAAAGAAACAAAGCAAAACGAAATTGGAAAGAAAGAAAGAAAGAAAAAGAAAAAGGAAAGAAAAAGAGAAAGAAGAAAGAAAGCCACGGCCTTAGAGGTTTCAATTGTTCAAAGTTCAATTGGTTAGTCAATTTAGTCCTTTTTTCTTGTAATTTTTATGTTTTTGGAATCCCAGTGTTAAATGCTACCCGACCCATGTCAAAATTTTAGAAATTATTGAGATTTTAAGTGTTGTTAATGTTGAATAATTTTAGTATTAGGGACTAAATTGATAGATTTTTAAGCTAGAAATTAAAAATGATTGAATTGTATAATAAATTGTAAATTTTGAATAATAGGGACTAAATTGTAAAAATTTGAAATTAGGGATTTAAGTGAAAATAGGGAGTTTAATTTAGTTTAAAGTAAAATTTGTGTGAAAATATAGGATTAATTGTAAAGAAATAAAGCTAGTTTCGGTTTAGGGACTAAATTAAAAATTAGGCAAATATTGAGTGAAAAATTGAAATATTTAGTATGAAATTGAATTGTGTTATATTGATGAATTTTAATTGTTTTAATTCCGTAGCTAACGTCGCATCGGAATCCTCGACTAAAAAGGGGAAAGATAAAGTCGACATCGAATAGCTCGAAATTTCTAGTTTGTATTTCTATAAATAAAAAATTAGTTATTATTTGTTGTATTTTTTTTATTTAATGCATATGGCAAGAGTTGAGGTGAATATTTGGCACTTTGACATTGAATTGAATTAAAAGTTGATTGAATTGATTGAATTGATATATATATATATATATATATATATATATATATATATTATGAATATATTGATTATTTGAATTGAAATGAATATATTTGTGCAAATATGATAATTAAATATTTGTTGTATTTGAAAAGTGAAATTAAACCCTATTAACTGTATCGGGCTGAGTCGGATAATGATGGCATGCCATAGGATTGGAAGAGTTTAGGGATTTCTTCGACTTCGAGTCGATGAGACACTGAGTGTCAATTTACTACTTCGAATTAATTCGATGAGGTACTGGGTGTCAATTTACTTCGGTTTAGCCGATGAGACACTGGGTGTCAATTTATTACTTCGAATTATCCGATCAGGCACTAGGTGCCAAACTAGTGTGTTTTGGTTGGATCCGTGCATCTGTCCGAATCCGAGTCGTGTTAATAGGGGTAAATGAATAATAAAGTTTTATAATTGATATTGAAATGGCATGGTATGAGAAAGGAAGTGAAATAGTAAACTGAAAATAGAATGTGAAATATGTTGCAAATATGGAATGGATAATGCAATTGTATAATGAAATGTGAAATAAATTGTGAAAAGCTATTTATATAGCAAGTATGAGAATTGAGATATTTGTGAAATAAATGAAATATGATATGGTTGTTGTAATATTTAAATATTAATATATGTTTATATTTCAATTGTATATTTGTAATTTCTTATCTTTAAATATTCGGATTATAGAAATACCACTGATTTTTACTCAGCGTACGGTTTTGTTTTCCGTGCGCAGATTAGGTACAGTGATTTTTAAGAGTTGTAATTGAGGTTGTGAGCATCCATCTCATTTCATCTCCAAGTGCCAAGAGGGTATGTTTCAAAATTTTGAATAGAATGGCATGTACTTAGGAAGATCAAGTGTGTTCCAAGTAGTAGAGACTAAAATATAAGTTATAAAAATTTATTTTTTTAATGTTAAAATATATTAGTGATTAGATAAAATCACTTTGGCACCAAATGTAATATTCTTATATCAAGTTTCTTGGGTCAAACCGGGAATAGGGGTGTTACAGTAACAGCATCCATTAGACGCATGTCAAGTTTTTCACGTATTGTCAAGTTTGGCAAGATTTGACATTATAATCACTAAAAAAACCTAAAAAAATATTAGTAAAATAATAGTAATCATATTATTTGTCAAATGTAATTATAATAATGTATTTAAGAAAAAAACTGAAATAACATAAAATAATTTGTGATATAAAATTTAGGATTACCTTAAGTCAATAGAGAAATTAAATTCGATTCCTCCCAAGAACTTTAAGCAAATCGCTGCACAAGTTTAAACCCCTCTTTTTTTTTGTCAATTTTGGGTAGCCAAACAACCAATTTGAATGCTAGATTAGAAAAATAATGAAAGTAATTCAACGGAGGATTAGAAAAGGATAGAAAGCAATTGAGGTATGGGTTTCAAAATTTTTGAGGAGTTATCAAATGAAAAATAAGAACGAGGTGGGTTTAGAAAAAAAAATTTGAGAATCGTGCTGATAACATGTTATAAAATAAAGAAAGATGGAGAGAATAAAGAAAGGTGGGTTTAAAAAGTCTTTAACTAACGCCAATCAAATTAAATTCGATGGGTGACCGATTAATCGAACTAATTTGGTTCGGCTGGTTAATTTAGTTAAAACCGAAAAATGCACACTCCTATAATTAGGTGACCAGTTTGTAACTTTTCATAGTTGGGTAACAAAAAAAAAACCTATAGTTGGGTGACTACAAGTGTAATTTGCCTTATTATTTTTCTAATATATATTTTACCCTTAGATTTGTTCATTTGTACCTAGTTGGTACCTAATTTCCTTTAGATCTAGTTGACATCTGAACTTGTATTCCATCAACTAAGTTGATACCATCGTACTAACACCGTTAATTTATACTGACATGGCATGGATAGTCAATCCAACAATGACACATGGAGTCTCTCCCACATGAAAAAATAAATTAAAAAACTTTAAAGATATATAAATTAATAAAAATATAATTTTTTTTCACATTAAGAATAAACCTAAACAGATGGTTGTTTAAATTTAAATGCATTTGAAAAATAAATCCGATAATAACACATGACAATCTCTAGTATGCTTTTCCTACCCCTTAGTTACACCCCTACAAGCTATTTTTAGAGATTTAAAGAAAAATTTAAAATATCAAATCCTTATATGATAGACATAAATTAGCTTGACCCCGATACCCATAGGTCTCAAAGTAAGTTCTTTTCCTAGGATTCCTAGCAAAATAAGTTCTTTTCCTAAGATTCCTAACAAAATCTCATACAAATTATCAAATATTACCACCCACTAACTTAAACCATAACTCATTTTCCTAAATCTTAAATTGAAGTATTTGATAAACCTCCATCAAATTATTTCCTTCCAACTTATTCAAGCTACAATTCCTTTTAAGTTCAAGGGTTTCAACTCAACTCTATATTCAATCGAAGAAAACCTTGACTCACTCGATTCTAATGTTTTTCATAACCATGATCTTTTTCAAGTATTGGAGCATTGTTTGAGTATGAAAATATCATCTAGACTAGTCGTAAGTAGAGTTTAATGTTAAGCTTAAATCCTGTTTAGGGTTAATCTTTGAAGATGTTTACGTACTCGATCGATGCTACAAAATTTGAAGAAGTCCATGCTCACAAAAAGCATTTTGAGTGAAGAGAGTCAATGTCAACTTCGGTTGAAGTTAAAGTTTGATTAAAATCCTCAAACTTAAGAAAGGATTGAAGCTTGAATACGACGGAGGAAAACAATTCGGTGAACATTTGATTAGAGACTACAGTTTGTTCGGAGGTTTCTCGATGTTTTGAGGAGATGACAAGGCCAACAAAGATCACATGTTTAATATGATTAGTCAATGTAATACTCAAAATTTAGAATTAACAAGAATGGGTTAAGGCTTTTGGACGGCACAAACAAAATTTATCCAATTGAAATAAGCAAATATATCAATGGCATGAATGATCTTAGTGCAACAAGCACTTGTTTCCAAGAGTGTCGATTTTGAGGGTCTATCATTTCTTTGTAAGCTAACCAAGTCTCGAAAACATCAACAATAAGATGATTATCTTTCACAAATTCCAACTTCTTGCCAACAGCCATAGAATTGTTATTGACATGATTTGAGGGGATTAATTAAATAAAAGAACACTAAATTTTGCCAAATGTGGAAATTGCAGTTCCAGCATAGTACTCATAGCTTAAGTTAACCAATAGAAAGTTGAAAAAAGCAAATTCACTTTTTGTTCTAAAGTTTTACATCAACAAAACAAAGCCCAAACAAGTTGAAGACAACACTGCATCTGTTTTCCATTAGTAATCTTCCTCCCACCGTCTTCGGAACAGCAGGGTAGCACAACAGAGCTTTCCGTTTAAACAGTTCATAAAAGTAACGGAATGCTTCAAGTCTGCCAAACTGTTTCTTATCAAATTTCTTCCAACTACTGAAAAGAACACTACAAATTTGCTCAATGCAAATAAAAAGGATGATGTTTTGGGCAAAAATGAGTAGCTGAAGGTTGAAACATGCTGATAGTTGGAAAATCCAGTGTCATTAGTTCATTATTGAGAGCCAAGAGAAGCAGAAACACAAACAATATGGACAAGCTGCAAAGATTGTTACAAAGAAATGAAATTATAGTAGCATTAGTAGCATCACAAAGCAATAATTAAACACTATTAGCCAGCTTCTCTGAATAGCAAGGGAACATTCATACAATATCAATGAGCTGCAGAAATATAACTTAAAATTGCACATCAAACAATTCCCACTTGCTGAATAAGGAACCATTGCTCGAACTCAAAAGGCAGATGATTTGCATGTTATAGTTGATTCCGGAATTGATGTTCCAAAGAACATATGTTCGGTCACCATGTAACATTTGCAACGTATATGAAGAATCATAATAAAGGGTGGAGAAAAAGGAAAACAACTCTGGTCAGACAAGCAACCAATCCCGAAGGTATCGTCAGAGAATGCACTTCAACAAAAGGCCACCCATACAAAGCTAGATTAGAGTTACTAAGAGGTAACCGTTGTGCTTATAAAAAACACATCAAGAAAATAGCTTTGAAGCTGATGCCTTATGGAGCACATCAAAAAGTCTGATTTGGCTAATGCAGCATCATTCCAGAGGCAAAGAAAGCAAATGCAGTTACACACATAACATTGGGGTATCATCCAAAATGCAAAGGGTTCCTTTAGTAAGGTGAGGACACATTACAATCTAGCTAAAAGAGAAGTCATGGAGAGATGACGGAGAAGAAGATCGGAGCAGACTATGGAGAACAAGTGCGATGGCAAGCAGTTTTGATGGACACAATAAGGGACTGAGAACGATGAGAGCTAGAGTGGTTGTTTTGATTATAGAAAGCAAGTTACAAAGTTTGATAAATGATCCAAAAAAAGCCCCCAAATAAGACATTCAAACCTCTATTTATAGGCCTTGGAAAGGAAGTCATCTCAAATAACAGTTATGAAACAAGTGACATATTTAATGGAACGTAGTAGAGATGTGGATTAATTCATAACAATGTGTTCAATGAAAATGAATGAAATCACATTCATATTACCTGTAGTGGGTAATGAGAGAAAAGTTATGAAAATAGTGGATATAATGGTAGTTTAGTGGAAGTTATACTCATGAAACTTATTTTAACAAGGAGACTGCTACTTGCAAGCTTAAGTGCAAGTGCACAATTTGATCAATGAGATGGGGAAAAAAACAACAACACTTGGTGCTCCAAAGAAAGGTTAAGAAGTAGATTCTTAACAATATCCATATCTGAGCCTCCAATACATCCCAACAATGGAGCAAACCTAAGCATCCTGCCAACCTTCTTAAGCTTAGCTCCACAACCTTCTCAACATGGAGTGATTGTGCAAGGAACAATATTCCCGATACTACTATTGACAGAATAATTAATAACCAAAAACGGGTATCTACAGGATATCATCCAAATTCTAAAACCCCTAATATGGAAGTTCATCCAAGTATCAAAATTAACCAAATGGGTATTATAAAATTTCCCCATTTTTAAGCTCCTATAAATACTACAGTCCCTAAAATTGCAAGATTCAATAAGAAATCATAGCATAAATATATAAACAGTCTAAAGATTAAACAGAACTAACTACAAATATAAGAGTGAAAACTTTTCCGTCTGAAACAAGGGAAGAGGAAGCTGAATTTGAAACAAACTTACAAAATGCAAGAGTAATAATTAATAATAACCAAAACCTGAATCAGCGGAACCTAAAAAGGAAAGCTGAAATTTAGTTCCAGAAAGTAACTTTTGACTTACCATTATCACGAATGTCGGCG
The DNA here is from genome assembly GCF_025698545.1 of Gossypium raimondii. Classification (NCBI taxonomy): domain Eukaryota; kingdom Viridiplantae; phylum Streptophyta; class Magnoliopsida; order Malvales; family Malvaceae; genus Gossypium; species Gossypium raimondii. The sequence goes on from NC_068575.1 coordinate 7,894,115, forward strand.
ACTGCGGGGTGGAATAGGGTTTGAGCTTAGATATTTTTTTGAAACGCGGTGAGTTGGGCTTTTTAGTAGTGTTTAAAAAAATACTTTGAAAAACAATTCTATAGAAAAGAAGTTAAAATTTTTAGCATTTCCTCTCTAAAAGTAGTTATGCTACTTCATTATTTTTCACTCTTTCAATAATATAGTACTTTCTCTCTTTTTTTTAATACTTATAGTTTATATATTTTAATTAATTAATATTTATTGCTTAAAATGTTTAAAATTTATATTTCATATATTAAAATATTAACAACAAGTTATAATAATTTTTAATATTCTTACTAAAATATAATAATATTAACTAATTTAAATATTATTTAAATGTATATTTGTTACTTGATAATAACATCTCTAAAATGAATATTTTATTTCTCAAAATATTTTTGACAACAATGCTAAACATTCAAATTTTAAATCAAACTTTTCAAAATACTTTTCAAAAGTATTGCTAAACTAGCCCTTAGTGTTGCATGTTATAAAATCTTGTTATAGTATAATTAATTCACAAATTTATTGATCTATAAATTTTTAATTTTTATATATTTTTAGAATTTTTTATAAATTTTATAAATTTTAAAAATATAAATTTGGTAATTTTTAAATATTTTGAATTTTTGAAAATTATTTTAAATTAATTTGTAATTTTGTTGAGAGAGTGATCAATTTGCTCATTTTAAACTTGACAAAGTCCAAAAAAGTATTCACACCAATCTGTTATTTGAATTATTCGAGTTATTCGAATTGTAAAATTTTAACTCGATTTGAACCCGAAACTCTAATTACTTATTCGAGTTTACTCAAATAACTTGATTCGATTAATTCGAAATTTAAATTTTTTTTGATTTTTCGAATCGAATTGAGTTTTGTTCAACCCTAGTTATAATATTTGGGTTTCACTCAATAAATCCAAATTAAATTTCTAGATATAGAAAATATGTTGTTAGTCCTTATATTTTGACAAAATTTAGAATTTAATCCATGTACTTAAGAACTTAGAAATTAAGTCCTCCAACTGTTTCAATTTAAAATTTTAGTCTAATCATTAAAATTATAAGTATTTTTGGTCAAAATTTGTCAATTTGGCATATTGATTAAGTTTCCTTATGTGGAAAATAAATTTAATGGAAACTAAACAAGTTAAATTGATAAATTTTAATAGAAACTAACAATAATAATAACAATTGAACTAAGATTTTAAATTGAAAAAATATATTAATTTTTTAACTTTTTAATACATGGACTAAATCTCAAATTTATTTAAATTACTTGTACTAATAACATATTTTAACCATTAAATACTAGTGGATTAATACTTGACGTAGCAACTATCCATTTATAAATTTAAATTTCCTTCCAAATCCAAACAGAACTATTATTTTTCTTCTCTTTGTTCTTTTACCAGTGTATTAATATTAGAGTTGTTAATGCGTCAGCTCGGGTTCTAACAATAAATCAAGTCTAGATTCGGCCCGATAAATGGGCCTAATTTTTACTCAAGTTCAGCTCAGATAAAAATACTAAAACCTAGGCTTGGTCTGGCCCGATCATATTAATTTTTTATATAAAAAATTTAAAAATATAATACATCAAATACACTAAAAATATTAAAATAAATATTTCCTAATAAATTGAAAATAAATTAAAAAAGAATTTTATGCTTAAATAGCACTAAGTTAAGTGCAACTTAACAAGCAAATGCATTTAAAATAGTAACAAAATTAAGAATAAAACAAGAATTATATAATATCCAAACAATAACAACAAAATTGTTGTAATATAATTGTGAAATAGTAGCAAAACAATGGGAAAATAGCAGAATATTTCTTTTTACAAATTCAAACCCGACCAAAAAAATCTTACCTAAGGCTTGACCCGTTTATATAACTCTTTATACAAATATTTGAATTGATTATTATTTTTATATAGCAAAACCTTAAATGTAATTAGTTTGAGTTGATAAGGTTTACATATTGCATTCTTCGATAAAAAAAATGTACTTGTCTATTAAATATTAGTTCGATTGGTATGAGTATTGTTACCATTATAAGAGGACATGAATTCGAGTGCACTAAAGCACATTATCCTCCTATTTATGGGTTGAGGAGGGTTTACGGATAGTTCTAGGTATTATGTTAAAAAAAGAGCAAATATAATCAAAATTATAAAAAAAAATCCACTTTAATTATCGTAAAAACAATGGAAAGATAAAAAAAAATCATTTTAAAATGTTTTTTTGAGATTTATATGGCTTAAACATATACCATAAATTTTTTTTATTGATTTTTTTTCCTAAAATGATTAAAAGATTTATTTGTAATTTTAATTTTAAATATTGTTATATCAAAATATTGATAAATCAAATTTAGACTTTTTTTTATATATAATTTTTTTTATTAAAAGGTAAACTATTAAAATAATCACTTTTGTTTGCTTTAAATTACATTTTAGTCATTTATGTTTGAAATGTTACATTTTAATCACTTACATTATCGTCAAAGGGGAATCTAGGGGGGCTAGCAGGTTCTCCGGCCTCCTTAAAATGGAAAATTGTTATTTAGGTCATTTAGAAATTTCAGAATTTTAATTTAGTAAAGGTAAAATTACACTTTAGCCCCCTAAAATTATAAAAATTTGATTTAATCCTTTAAAAATTATAAAGATTTAGACTATTAAAAATTAAATTTTCATTTCAGCCCCTTCTAAAAAAAATTCTATCTTCTCCCCTGGTTATCGTTTTGTTACAAAATGGTCACTCTGCCATTAAGATCTATTACCTCCTAAACTGTAATTTGACGTTGCAATTAAAATGGATTTAAAATGCCAACATGGATGTTCAGCTGAGATGAGAAAAGTTAATTTTTTTTTATGAAAATAGAGTATAAAATTTGCCCTAAAACCCAAATAATTCATGTTGGACATCCTAAAATTTTGTATTCTATTTTCATAAAAAAAAAATTTCATCCCAACTAGACATTTACGTTGGCATTTAAAATACATTTTCACTACCACATCGGACTGCCATTTGGAAGGTAACAGATCTTAACAGCAGAGTGACCATTTCGTAACAAAACGATAACATAAGTGACTAAAATGTAACATGCAGCAAATAAAAGTGACTATTTTGATAGTTTACCGTTAATTAGAAGAAAGTCTTTGAAAAAAAAACCCTTAAATCATTTAGATATTTTCAAACTACTAATCATTCTTGAAATTCCATTCAACGATAACTAATCCAACAATATTCCACATTTATATTCAACAATGTCTATGCATTAAAGCAAAACATGCATGATTGATTTATCAAGATTTGCACATTAAATTCATAAGCAATATATGAGCAAATGCAGATTTTCTTTATTTCCCAATTTTTTTTTAGGATCAACGGGAGTGAGTGGTGCATCGCTGGATGGTGATAGATCATCTCCGAGAGGTGGAGGAGCCTCATGGTTTTCGTGTTGCTCGTCACGAATTCGAACCCAAACTCCAGCTTCATTGGATTCTTCGTACCCTATCTTATGTACGGTGTTTATCCATGGCAAGTTGGTGAAATAAATGAGTAAGAACCATTCCAAACACCAATGCTTGTTCTTGACGGCGAACAATTCGGAGCATGTCCATGAAGATGAAATAGGCAAGGTTAGGATGACTACCTGTTCGGATGGCATTAAGCCACCAATACTCAAGATCTCAGAGTGTAGAGTACTTAATTTGTGCCGAACGGTCGAAGAAGATGCGAGGGTTGTGCATTGGAAGGAGGCTCGCTTGATCTCCATCCATTAGTACGTTGGCGGGAATAGAATGAGAATCCAAAGGCTTGGAAGAATGTAAAGTCAATCACACGACTTGGCTTCACTGTTAGTTGAGCATAAAAATCGTAAAAGTACTCTCGAGATTGTGGGGTTTCGAAGCGCCTATCAAATGGCATTGGCTGGTAGTTGAGTATGTGACGACTCACCACCGGTCCGTTTTCGTTTGGATGCTAAGTGCTTGGTCTTACGTGCCATGGAATGGCGTGGGCATTTAATCAAGCACTTGACGGGAACGGAATTTCGAAGTGAAGATATGCAACAAGATATGAAAAGAGTTTTGGTAGTGTTGGAATGCCAGAAACGTGAATCTCAGGCCAAAAATTCAAAGGTTGGCCGAATGGTGTTTGTAGGCTTATGCTGGTTCGATCGAGGTAGCGTCCGCGACGGCCGGGTGAACTAGGAGCAGCTCTTATAATATCTATTATATTTGGATAAAAGTTCTCGGTAATCCATTGTCGTCCAGTGGTTAGGATATCTGGCTTTCACCCAGGAGACCCGGGTTCAATTCCCGGCAATGGAAATAATTTTGTTTTATTTTTTCCTCTTTCCTTTTTAATGTTTTTCTTTAATTTTTTACATTTTTTAAATCATTATTCTACATCTCCATTTTTTACATTTCCCCTATTCCATTTCCTATACTTTTTTGAAATTTTTCCTTTATTTTATTTCCTTCTCTTTTTTTTTTTTTGCATTTTCCTTATTTCATTTCCTATACTTAGCAATTTCTTCCTTCATTTTATTTCCTACTCTCTCTTCTTCTTTTTTTGCATTTTCCTTTATTTTATTCTTATTGATTTTTTTTAAAAATCTTTATTCTATAACTGAATTATTACTGTTTTGTTTTAGCCAGTGAATTAATACTTGATAATACCAAAATGATACAATCTACATTTTAATATGTAACTACTTTGCCATGGGTCTATAAGACTGAACCTGAGCATACAATTTCAGGCATTTGTATCTGTACCCAAAATTTCCACAAACATCACAAGTACATGAAAAGGTAGGAACTATAACAAAGCAATGCTACACACGGCTTGTAAAGAATGAGGCGGTATAGCACACCAACATATTTCACTCTTAGGCGAGAACATAACTTGCACACCAAAAAAAGGATACAGGCAGGCAAAGAAGAGTTGTAAACTCTCAAAACTGCACAAACCATACAGGCGGGCCGTTGAATGAGGATTCCTAGAACTCAATTTTATGCATAAAAGAATGCACTTTATGCCTTCAGGTATGGTATAGTCACTTCCCGATTCCAAGCTCTTTTGATATCTCTCTTGTCAGGTTGAATTGAGAAGTGCTATGCCATGGAAATAAGGTCCGAGTAACTGGAAGTTTCCTTCGAAGATCCTGCATTGCATATAAGAAGTTTTAAGAGCAGTGTTTCTGTTTTCAAGGATTCCTGAAGTAGAGACTTAATAAAGTTCCATATGGGCATATTATAAGCTAGAATTGTCTATATTAGCATAACTCCAAGTAGGGCACCGAGGCCATATTACTTTTTGACGAAAATCAGAAAAAAAAATATTAGGGTTTTACCAATGGGAACATGCACACCAAATGTATAATATGGAACATGACGTAAGCTAGAATGACTGTGAGCATTAACTATACGTTAAATAAAACACAACGTATAACAGATCTAATGGTGAAACATGAATCTGCAAATGGCATAAATAACCTAACTTAATTGCAAAGGTTTCCTCAGACATACCTTGAAAGTGGCATCTGGCAAATTCAAATAGGATGCCTGCATTATGCCTCAACTGTCAGTAGATAACGATAGGAAGCACAAGGAATTGAAATTAACCAAGCATTGAAAACAACCTCAAGAGATGCCAGGTACTCTGTCTCATGGTGGCGAATTAAACTGGCTATGGCAATTGCACCATCATCGGGGGACTGAAACAAACAGAAAAATTAAAAATAGCATTAACCATATGAAACCAATTATCGTTTTTGCTATCACACGGGACAGGAGTCACTGAGCCAACAAATCATAAACTCCCACTGTAAATAATGACTAAAGAACTTCTATCCTTCACAAGCTTTCGCATAGGAATATTTGCTCAGGACAATTACCATTCTCATATGTTATATCAAAATGGTTAAATGAGAGATAAAAATAGTCAAAAACGGAAAGAACGAATTCAAATTCTATTGCAAGGAAGAATGAACCAAAGGAGAAAATAATGTGGTGAAAATCAGAAACAATGTTAAAAGAGCATGTTATTTTGTACTAACCTGAAACATTGTAGAATCTCTACATTCATGTTTTGCATCTAATTGCACATTTCCCTCCTCAAAATAGTGCGCACCCACCTAAAAAGATAGAGAACTGACTTATTATAGGTTTATGTAACTTTGTGAGCTCAGATCAGAAATGCAGGAAGAAATAGGGGCACAAGCTTGAATATCACTTGTAAATAATACAAGGAAAATGACAGGTATAGGAGGAACGAATGATGAAGCTAAAGAAACAAGAACAAAAATATGCCATGCACTAAATCATGAGAAATATTGTAATACCTGCAATTTGCCTTTTAATTCCAGAACTTGAATATCATCTTTGCACTCAATGTTCCATATCGACCGCCAACTTCCAGTACTATACAAAATGCCAAAAAGCATTATTAGATGATAAACAGTCATACTTTCCTACATGATCAATACTAATGGGTAATAAAAATTGTTAGTCAATTATACAATATGCAATTGCTGTAGCAAAGCTACTACTACATTGTGGTCTAAAAGATCTTACGCACCAGAAATTCTGTGGGCTAAGTCTAGCAGCAGAAATCACTGCAACAAGTTCGAAATCATTTCCGGGTCCCTCCACATCTTTTCCATTAATGCAGTAAACTGAACAAGAACCTTTTGGATAAGCTTCACTAACATACTTCAGCATTTCTGCTTCCAGAGCACATCTGTAAACCAAGAACTGGAATTAAGTATAAGTAATAATTAAAGTACTACATGATGAAGTGAGCCCTAATCCCATTCATTTTCTATGAGTTCCAACAAGAGAGCGAGAGCAGGCCATAAAAGCAGAAACTATGGATTTTTTTCTCTTCATGAAGCATGCTACTTTCAGCAATGATGATGAAAACCATAATGGGTAGGAAATTTTCCTTATAATGTAAACTTCTTGAACTTATTAATGGCAATAAAATAACCAAATACATGTTTATGTTCCTCGGACAGTCTTAAGTATCAATCCAGGAAGGGAGTCAGTCAAAACCCATCTAAAACTAAAACCCTGAAACCTTAGACTCCAAGACATTTATCCCATCTCTGACAAGTAGGCAAAGGACCAACAGTAACAAAAAGGTAATATCCTAAAAGCTTGGAATTGGACATAGTTTCCTCAAACAAATCATTTTGAGCAGGTCAGATGGTTTAGATTGGATCAAGCAGAAACTGGTCTAATCCAATTCTAAAATTTTGGGTCCTTTTCATTTTGCAGTTTTGGGTTAGGTCAATCTGAGGCTTTGGTTTCTTGGTTTGGATCATTTCAGGTTACTTGTTTAAGTTATTTTGGGAACGAATCAGTTTGGGTTTGGGTTTGGGTTTAGCAAGTAGTGGTGTTGACTTTTTATGGTCAGATCAAGTTGTGTCAGGTTTGGGTCCTCGTCAGAATTGACAAGTCTAGATGTCAATAGGAACTTAGGATTTTGCTAGTTTCAGCTAGCTGGTGAAAGCAAACATGGATTAAATTAGATCGATGGAGAAGTTAATCAACTAATTAGATTTCAGATAGAGATACTTGAATTAGTTCATAAGAAATCAATTATAGATATTATAATGCCACCACAGCGGTAAAATCATACCGGTATTCCTCAACATATGGAGTGGGAAGTTCCTCATCAGTGGCAGGTCTAACCTCTGTACAAACCTGAACCAATTTAGCACAACATGATATAAACATCTAAACTAAATCATACACATTAATTGCTAAGTTTCACATCCATAGGGTCATCCCCATCCTGTAATCTTCTTGATATTAAAAACTTCAAGTTCAGGAAATGATATCACAGCAAAGGTTCTCTGCTATTAAATGGCATTGATAGTTTTCAATCACAATATGCATAAGGCGAAAAGGTACCTGTTTGACATGGTCAACTATAGCAACTTGGGCAGTCTTGGGGTCTAGATACTCATTACCCTGAAGCTCCCCATATGATGTAACCAGCACCTAGAATTCGTTGGAAAAAAGCATTGAAACAATCAGCTCTGTTTTAAAACCAACTACATGGAATCGGCATCTCAACTAACAGACTGGATATCGAAACCATTCTCATATTCGATAAGAATAACAAGCCAACATGAGAAATTGAGTTAATTGGATGATTTATGGACCATAACCATGTGAAAAAGATCCCAAAATCCTACCTGGGAAACCTTAAAAATAAAGAACCTTAAGCATAATGATGGATACTCACTGCGGTAATGGTCAATCAAGGTAGTAAAATGCCATATAAACCTCCAGCATTCGGAAAGAGCCTTACCGCAATAAACCAATTAAGAAGAGTTATATTTCTCACACGTAATCAACTTAAACTACACACTAAAGGAAGGCAATTCCCGATAACATATGTCACTCACGAAAACGATATGCACGAAGTAAACGAAAGCTGTTTCTAGCAGTCCTACTTATAACATATCAAATACACTTAGCCACTTGCAATGCTGAAAACTATCCAACTGAATTGACTTAGTTTTACTGGAAACCTAACTCTAAGCTACAAATTATTAACAGTGAAACAGAATATAGTAGGGATTTCCAGGACTGACATCTCCGAATCTACCAGGCATTTCGAGGCAAATCATGTGAGATTTGTTATAAACAGGAAATGCTTCCGATGCCGCCTCATCGTAGACGTCATCATTATTCAAAACGGATTTTAAATCTGCAAGAAAAAAAAGTAAAAATCAAGAAGAAAGCACTAAAACAGAAATCGATCGATACAAATCGAATGTGGATCCAGAAAACGAGATAGAAAGTAGAACTAATTCATCAAACTGAACAATAAAAAAAAGAGAGAAGAAAGAAGGCAACGGAAACAGGAAACGCAACACTTCAAAACGACATTGGAGAGAGAGAGAGAGAGAGACCTTTGGCAACGTACTGGATTTCGCCTGCGGGAGCATTGAGGAGGAACCATTTGGCGATCTCTTTCTTTTGCTTGTCGCTCAGTTCAGTTTCTTCTTCTGCCATAACTTTCTTCCTTGATCTGCAAAAAAGCAAACTCCGAAGGGGAAAAAAAAGAAAAGGCAAATAAAGTGCTCAAGTGGAAAATGAGAGAGAGAAAGATGATCTGTAAAGGACTTGCTTGTTTGTGAAACAATGAGTTGAGTGAAGATTCAAGAAGCAAGCACGCATTCAAAAAAAAAAAAAACCCTTTTCCGACTGTGGGGTTAAGTCTTTTGGTCATTTTCTACGGCGTTGTCGTCGTGACATTGTCATGGAATTGAAATATCGGAGATTAATATTATTATAGGGTAAATTATTAAAATAGTGACTTTTGTTTCTCTTTTACATTTTAATCACTTATATTTAGAATATTATGTTTTAGTCACTTATGTTATTATGTTGTAACATTTTAACCACTGAGTATTAATTGTCATTAATAGTGTAATAGTAAATTGATGTGGCACGTTAAATCATCATTTCAAATAAAAATTTTAAGTTAAATTATATAATTGGTTCTTAATTTTTTTCGTTTTGAAAATTTTAATTTTTTCTTTTACATTAAAAGAGATGGAGAAAGAAAGAAAATAAAAGATAAGCAGAAGAAAATAAAATTTTAAAGAAAAAATTACTCAAAGCGAAAAAATACAAAGTGAAATTGAATTTTAGTATTTAAGGTTGTAGCTTTACTTATTTTCAATTCTATGATAAGATATTTTCTTTTATATAATAATAAATTTATATCATATAAAGATTAAAATATATAATATTATGAAGAAAATATTAAATAAAAATATATTTTAAAAATTAAAAATAATAAATAGAACTAAATGAATTTAGATTAATTATTTATAAATGTTAAATAAAATTTAATGCTTATATTTAAAAACCAAACTTTTATTTATTATTCGTAACCCCATCCATGTTCCATCCTCTTTCACTCATCCCCATTCAATGTTTCTAATATTGACAAGTCTTGGAGTAGAATTTTTAAGCTTAAAAATTGCAAATATCTCTAAACTTTAAATCTTTAGTACCCCACAAGCTTAGTCACCACATCATACCTCAAATCACTTCTTACTTGTGTTACGAATTGTAGATTTAAACACATGTAGAAAGTGTTCAATAAAGAATAACTAATTAAATGAGACTCGTTTGACTCACTTAAACTGACTCAATTCGTGAAACCATAGATAGATACTGTTGGATTTAAAGGAGTTCAATTATAAATAGAACCCTCCCCTTAATTTCTTGTATGTTATTTTCTTGTGGCTTTTCTATTTAATTCAAATCACTGTCTTTACGAGAGGCGGATTTGAAGCAAAAGAACCGTTTAATGTCCGCGATTTGCTAGATTAAAATTATAGTCCCGTAACACTTGCATGCGCCACCCATGACATGACCAGCTCATCGCAATAGCACCCAATTCCGCACCTTGTTCCTTTTCAATGAAAGCAGTATTAACATTGATCTTCACCTTCAATCTAATAGATGCCTACAAATTAACAACTGTTGCCTGGTGCGGAAGCATCACTCTTCTACTCAAATTACGTACCGTGAAGTCCCTTCGGCGAGCCTTTATGTGGGAGTGTAAACTTCCCATGTATTAGCTTATTGCTTCTAAGCTCTAACATTCCATATACGTCGTAATAAGACTACCAAAACTCGTAAAAGCCTCACTGTCTAACAATCTCATAGAATTCTCTAACCAGTAAATACACTTACCATTAGAAACCTTTCAGTCTCTCAACGCATGTATGGCATTCTATCGGTATGCTCAATACCTCAGATTATAGGACGACCACGTCGGTAAAAAATAATCATGCCCCAGCCTCCACGCGAAGAGCTTAATTTTTTATAAGGTGTTTGGTCCCAGGAATAGCATCTCTAGTCGTTTTAACAGCAGGATTTGAGAGAATAGTCTCCACCTTTTAGATTATTGCACCGAGTACCATCTACAGGGGGTGAGACTACGTTATTTTTAATTATAGAACATACTTTCACAACATATACGTGAAGTAACGACAAATACATTTCACAACATATATGTGAAGGGGCTTCAAAACAAATCAAAAGGAAGCATCTATTCAAGCAAGTCAAACTAAATTGATCAAACTAAGAACAAATTTGCAGACTCAAACCCCAGAACATAAAATATAAACAATTCCCATCAAAAACAAATTTATTTCAATAAAAATAAAATACAATAAAAACAAACATGAAAACTAAAACCCATTGTTCCATCCATCACAAGAGACAGTCACAAGTAAAAACATAAAACAGGTCAAGATTATTATATTCACAAGTCATAGCCCACATAAACAGGATTCAAAGCAGATCAACTCTCAGAAACCAACGGCTGCATTTCAGTCGTCTGCTCACCAAACACCTTAGCGATCTTCTCTGTAGGAACCAAAGGCAAATAGGAGGCAACCTTGTACCCTTTCTCTGCACTGCTAACCACTGTCTCGTTATACTTGTCGCTGCAATAAGCAGCTGTTGGGACAACGACCGAGGCAACTTGAGGGAAGAGCGGGAGCATGTTGAGTTTACGCCAAGCTGAAACCGCACATTGTTCAGCTTTGGGTTCATACTTCGCATAAAGCTCTTTTGCTGTGGGTTCATACTTGGTGTACACTGATTTTGCTAATCCTGAGGCGGTGTTCACCACTCCAGCACGGTGGACTTCGGAAGCCACGCCACGAGCAACCTCGGGAGCCTTTTGGGCTGCCAAGATGGCTTCGGTTGAGACCTGTTTGATGACTGGAGGGACTTGACGATCAAGCTTGGTCACTGATTCACCCACCTGCAATAAAAACAAAGGATCAATCTTTGGGTACTACCTTTTTTTTCTTGGCAATCAAAGATTTGAGCAAAAATAGTTTTCAGTAATTTTAGGTACTAAAACTTCCAAATTTTTTGAATCATTTTGGATTAAACTCATTTTGAATTTGGATTTGCTTCAACTCTAGTTTGTGTTATTCTGGATGTAGATTTCAAGGCATTTGAATTTGGATTCTCATTAATCCCATTTTCAGGTTCGAATCAAAACTAACAAGCCCACAATTTTGCAACTAAACCATTACCAGTTTTGAATCACAAATATTGAAAGGCATGTTCCATATGACAATTACCCCAACACCAACCCAGAATTTCAATTTCAAAGTTATGTACACAGAATTTACTTATAGCCATTGCCTATGAAATGAAAGAAACCAAATTGAATAAAAACGAAGAGATCATATTACCTTGGAATCAACGAATTTAAGGAATTCAACAGGGACATCATGGTATTTATCATAAACCGGTCCAACCACACTCTTAACCGTTCCCTCAACGGTCTCGACGCTAGGTTTCAACGGCCCCAATCTTTCCTTAGCGTAAAGGTAAAGGTTGGTGAAGCACAAAGCGGCGTGAACGGCGGCTACTTGCACGAACTCCAAGTATTTCAGCCTCTGTTCTTCTTCCTCTTTAGCCTTTCAAATTCAAATAAAAAAACAATACAAAAACAAATCAATTTAAAAATAAAAAAAAAGGAAAACTCAAAATACATAAAAACCCAACAAAAGAACAAATAAAAAGAGAGAGAGAGAAAGCTTTAATGAAAATACCATGTCTTGCTGGAAGTTAGAATCTCCTTGAGCCATGAAAATAAAAAACCAGTAGTTGTGATTGTAAAAGATGAGAACTTTTTGCTTTGGGGCAGAGATCAGAAGACTGGGTTCTTTTTCGGCGTTGAATTGTGAAAGAAAAGGGTGGAAAAGGGGGTGGTTTTATAGGGCAGAATAAGATGGGCGGTGGAGATTAAGAGGTGAAGGAACGTGTGGGTTAAGGGCCGTTTAGAGTGGTCAAAGCCGAGGCTTGAAAATGAAGGATCCTTCGGGGATAAGCTAACCCAACCGTACATTACCAAGCTAAGGAAAATGTGACGTCAACCAACAAACCTACACCATCGATTTGGATCCTCTTTTTTTCCTTTTTTTGTGACATATTTGGGTCCTTTTCAAGAAAAAAGAAAGTGGAGGCTGAGTTCACCAATCAATTTTTCCATTTTTGATTTTTAGAATCCCATGTTCATTTCTTGATTTTATTTTAGAATTTTTACATATTATTTATAAAATTTTAAATTGTTTAAAAAGTTAAATTATATAAATCCTTTTACATTTTATAAATTTAGAATTTAATCAATGTGTTTTTATTTTTAAGAATTTATTCTTTATATTTTAAAATTTTGAATTTAAATTTTATTATTAATTAAAATATATTTTGCTAGTTATATGATTACTAAATGAGTTTTTATTTATTTTAAAATATCGTACCAATAAAATTTTAAAAATAATAGTATTAAAATTGCTCTTAAATTTTAAAGTTTAAAAAGCAAAAGATCAAATTCTTAAAAATAAATGTACAATTATTAAATTTTAAATTTGTAAAGTGTACATAAACTTTCAAGATATTTTAATAATTTTAAATAAATAATAAAACCAATAACTCTCATTTTACTAATTTTTAAATAATGTTTTTAAATTATTTTCACAAATTTTAATATAAAAATATTTTTATAATATAAATAATTATATTAATTATAAATTAATAAAATTAACATCAACTCGATTTAAATAACAAAGTTTTTAACTTGTGGACAAAATGATCATTCAACGTGAATGACTCAAATTGGTTTTCATTTTCACAATTTTTCTTTCCAAGTTTAGTAGAAATGGATTTGGGTTTTAGTTTATGGGATTAAAATTTTAGTTTGACAAATTGCGTATTTTAAATAATTTTTTCTTAAATTCGTCTTAGTCAATTTTAACTCTCGAATAATGAAAATTAAAAGGAAATATTTTGAGATACCAAAATGATGCGAAAATAATTTGAAAAGATAAATAACCTTAAATCAAAAAAAAAAACCACAAGAAAGATGAAGGAATTTAAAAGGGAAATTCTCTTACTTTGAATGGAATACAGAGGATGAAGTGATTACAAACCATGGTCACTCTAATTTTACTAGTGTTTTACTGGACCACTAAAACTTCAAGTAGATAAGTTTTTCTATAGATTCCACGAATCGGGTCAGTTTAAATGAGTTAAATAAGCCTCATTTAATCAGTTGATCTCTATAGAATATTCTATGTGAATTCATCACGAACTTTGATTCGCGATTCGTGATCCTAAAACTTATATTTTTAGAGTATAATCTTAAACTTATTTAAAGTATAAACAAAGAAATGCTCAAATTTTGAACTACAAATCATGCTTATATTGTGTTGAATGAATTTTAATTTAATATAATTAAATTTAAATTTAAATTGCGTTTTCAAAAATAAATTATTTTTCAAATCAATATCCAAAAAGATAATTAAGTAAAATAGTCCAACAGTACCCCAAAATCTTCTATTAAATTTATTGATGTGATATTTTGAAATTAAAAAGTGGTTTGATAATCAAGTAACAATAAGAATAACGTTGAAAATGTTTATATGAATTTAAAAAACGTTCATTCGAACTTGTCATGATAAAATATTTTTCTTGTTGAAATATTATTTTTAGAAAATTGATGTCAACATTTTGATTGAAATAATTAATAATCTTAAATATTTTGACTAACTAATAACATTATAAAAGTATAAAGATCAAATTATTGACATTATAAAAGTATAAAGATCAAATTATGTCAAAAATAAAGTATATAGATTAAATCTCAAGTTTTAGCGTAGTATAAGGTTAAAACCGAAGTTTGATCATTGTCTTATTATGTAAAAAAAAATAGAGCAACAAGGCAAACCTAAAAGAAATAGGAAGTTACGTATCTATCTCCAAGACCTTTGAGGCATTCAAATTATATATAATCACATAATATTTTACTCAAAAATTAATGATATTAACTATTTGGACTAATTAGTATTTAGTAACATTATAAATTACATGGACCAAATTACATTACAAGTTAAAGTGTAGCACTTAAATCTCAAATTTAGGCATAATAAAGGGATGAAAATTGAAATTTAATCATTTTCTAAAACTACAAAAAGGGATAAGATCGACACAAATCTAAAAAAATAGGAAACCATGTCTCAGTCTCTAAGACTCTTAGAGTATTTAAATTATATATAAACACGTAACGTTTTAACTAAAAAGTTAACGAGATTAACTATTTGAACTAATTAATAACATAATAAAAATATAAGGACAAAATTATGTTAAAATTTAAAGTATAGATATCAATACTCAAATTTAGACATATTAGAGGGACCAAAATTAAAATTTAACCATTTTGGTAAAATGAAAAAAAAAGGAAAAGAAAGGAAATATGGTTTGGGTGTGTCACGCGTGTAAGTAGAAGGAAGGTCTTTTGATATTCCTTTCATATATAGTTATATAGATTTTAATCAAAAAATTAATGATATTAATTATTTGGATTAATTAGTAATATTATAAAATATAGTAATCAAATTACATCAAATTTAAAATGTAGTGGTTAAATCTCAAATTTAGGTATAATAGAATACCAAAATTAAAATTTAACATTTTTCTATAACTGCAAAAAAAGAAGAAGGTAGGATTGATGCAAATCTAAAAGATATAAGAAATCACGTGGCAATTTTAAGACTCTTAAGGTATTCAAATTAATATAATATTGTAATATTTTAACCAAAAAGTTAACGATAGTGACCATTCAGACTAATTAATAACATTATAAGTATATAGAGACCAATTTATGTTAAAATTTAAAGTATAAAATTTAAACATATTAGAGGACCAAAACTGAAATTTAATCATTTTGGTAAAAAGCAAAAGAAAGGAAATGAAGGAAGCATGAGTTGCCACGTGTAAGTAGGCGGATGGTCTATAGTTATATAGATTCCGATGTTCAGCCTATATAGTATTTGTCACTTAATTATATTTTTAGAAAAATAAATTAATACTAGAAATCTTATAATACGTGTATATGTGTAAAAATCATAAATTTAAAATATAAATATATGTTAAAAATAAAATACGATAAATAATGAATTTCATGGTTTGAAACTAATTAATAATAGTACATAAAATATGTACATTATTAAAATGAAAAAATTAGATTAAATGGTTTATCATGGTGATGTCATTAATCTTAAGTCGATGTTAGCTTAACTTGTGATTTTAACTTAATCAAATACATTATAAATATAGAAATCCTATCACACGCATATGTGTGTGAAATCACAAATGTATACAACAACGATGGAGGTAATAAAGTGTGCATAATAAAATTAAAATATAAAATTATCAATATAAAGTTTTAGTTATTTGGTAAATTAAAGGTTTTACTAATGCAATTAGCGTGGGTTCAAATCTCACTATATTCATATTTTTATTAATTTTTTAAAAGTGTAAAGATTAAAATACCCTCGAATAATGTTACTTATTCTCATTACAAAATGGTATTCCCGTAATTTCCTAACTGAGTCGATGCTCGATTGACTCATGACACCAATTCAATCAGAAGCTTAAATGATAGTAGTATATATATATATAATTGATAGAGGTAATAAAGTGTGTATAATAAAATTAAAATGTATATAAATATTAAAATAAAGCTTTAGTTTAGTAGTAAATTAAATGTTTTATTAATGCAATTGGTGCAAAATCCCACTATATGCATATTTTTATTGATTTTTAAAGTGAAAATATTAAAATGTCTTGAATAATATTACTAATTTTAATTACGAAAGGGCATTCTCAGAATTTTAATTGAATTGGTGCCCAATTGAGTCATGACACCAACTCGATCAAAAGTTTAAATAATAATATAGATATTGTACATTACATGTGAGAAATAAACGAAAAATAAAATGCAACAATCCATTAATAATTGAATTGATGAATGGTTGGTTTTTTAATGTGATTATGAACATAATTGGAGTGAAAGTAACATAACGTGACATGTATCGATAAGATTCAATTAATGGCTTTTGGAGATATCTTTTTCAAATTATAACATATTTGAAACTGGGTAAGGAAAAGTGTTGCAAATTATATTTGAAATGTTTATTAAATCATAAGCTATCACATAGTGATTACGCACTTCATCTCTTAATCATGCAGTCGGCCCTTATTTATAAAATTGAAACACATTTTACGACTACATGTTTATCTCTTCAAGAAGCACCCATCGAGGATGAATACCCTGATTTCAACTTGGATTATGGATAGAAGTTATAAGTGAAGATTATCAAATTTTCTAGGTCTTTTTCCATCTGGATGATGTTTAAAAAAATACATATTTAGGTCCATTAAAAAAAATAAAGGTATACTTTATAATAAAAAAATCATTTTAGCTCTTCATTAAAATTTTCATTTATTTTAGCCCTCGAACATGTATTTTTTGTCAAATCACCCCAAAATGGATGAAAAGTTGTTTGTTAACTTTGCTAACGTGGTATACATGTGGATTGCTACATGGATGACATGACATCATTTTATCATTTTTTAAATTTGAAATATATATAATTTTTGATAATTTTAATGATTTTTAAATTTTAAAATAATTATATATATTTTTGAATTTATACAATTTAAAAAATTAATTAAATGTTGATGTGTCACGTGGCAATCCACATGTATGCCACATCAACAAAGTTAAAAATTATTAATTTTTCATCCATTTTTATGTGATTTAACAAAAAAACAAATTCAAAGATTAAAATAGACGAAAAATTAAATAAAAACTAAAATAACTTTTTATAAAAGTTTGAGGACTAAATAAGTAATTATGCTGAAAATTGCAAGCAATGGGAAGGGTATATACCCCACCAATTATTAAAATAATTCACAATTTATAATGTACCAATCAAAATTAATGTTATCTCTGGCACAGTCAACTACCATATATAAATATATCACCCTATCATTTTATTGAGCCTTTTGGGAAGCTCAAATAATTAAAAAAATGTTTTTTTCTTGTAATTCATATTTTTACACCATATGCAATAAAGAAAGTAATAGGTGGTGTGTTCTTTGTTTTGAACTTCACATTTTCTCCTTGTGACCTTCATATACTTTAAATTGTTGTCACACTATCAATTTTTGGGGTAAGGGCTATTATTTTAGTCAATTTTTCATACATAATGGATTTAGTTTATCAACTTTTAATAGTTCTTAATCAAATGAACTTATTTTAATTTATCTAAATTAAAATAATATTAAGTCTGTTAAGTTAATCGATTCGATTATAATTGTCAATAATCGATAATCAATCAAGTTAACTATTCTACCTAAGCCTTTAAACAAGCCTAACTAGAATCGATTTTTTTTTAATACAATGACTAAAAATACCTATAGTTCATTCTCAACCCTTAAATAGGAAAATAATACGCTTCAGCGCACTTAAATTCACGTCCTACTGCATTGACAATAATACCAATATCAATCGAACTAATACTCAATAGGCAATTGTAATCAAATTTTACACACTGAGAATCAAAAGAAAACAATATAAAAGCAAGAAATGAGAGAGTGACCCTTTGAGCATAACTTGTGTGGGTTGGTCCAAAGGGACCACTGAAATGGCATTTGATTTGATTTGATTCACTGCCTAAATGTTAGGCTGCTACTATGATGGAGCCATCCTTCATTAACAAACCCATCCTTACAAACATACAAATGCCATGCAAACGACGGCATTCACAATTGTATTTGAAAAAAAAACAACAAACCTCTCTCTCTATATATAAATTTTTATATTTGAAAAATTGAATTCATTTATTCATTCAATCATCTACTTCATGTGAAGGAAATTAATTTCAATGTACCAAATCCCATGCAATTGAGTTTATGAATGGGAATAACCAATTGAAATAATCAAAAGATGATCGTAAAATAAAACCATTGAAACATAAATGAGACTAGTTATGATATTCACTTCGACCCGACTGACCCGGTTCCCATACAGACTCATAACTCGGTCAACGAAGCATAGTTCGTTGGTATGTAGCTCACCTGCATGAGTTCGCATCACTATGCAGGTGAACCACTATCCAAGAAACACGTGTTGATCCTATTGTAGGGTACATGTTGACCTCCATAGGGGCTTACCTAATCAAATCATTAAATCGCCCCATATAAATAAGAAATTGACTTCCACACTCAACAAGATTATACTCCAAAACCCAAATTTATGGATTTTTCCTTGAATATTTATCTTCATTTCAAAAGAGATTCCCCAAAAAAACAACCATTTTCACCTTTATTTTTCTTGCCCATGTCCTCTAAAAACTTTCATGGTACAATAATTTATTTTTCCCTTTCTTTTACCTATTGATCGACAACTCAAAAGCATCCACCCTCCCTCACTAACTAGCCAAAATTATAATAAATAGATTCTCTCCCCAAATTAAAAAAAAACCACTAATAACAAACCTTGAACCTTAATCATCCAAGAACAGAGCAACAAAATATACTCTGTTTTTGTTTTTATATAATTTATACTGTTACACATTACAGAATCTTAAACCCCATAAATCAGAATATAATACATGCTCAACTAAAATCTCAAGTCTTAATTAACCATTGAATAAAATTTTAAAATTACCCATAACACCAAAAGTAAAGGGAAAAAAGAAGAAGAAGAAAAAGAGATTTTGTGAGCAAGAAAAAAAAAGTATTAAGTAAATAGTAACAATAATCGTTTGCAGAGATATGCAAAATCAAAGTAAATTACCAGATTCACTACCAACCAATATCCTTTTTTTTTTTCATGTATAACAAACCATGTTTAAAAAGAAAAGAGTTCAGCCCCTGCACCTGGTAATACGGCTGCACCCACGGTTATAAGGGTTAGCCTGAGCACCAGGCTTGCAATTATAATAGGAAGCGCCACGCCGGGAACAAGGAACGGTGTTCCTCTGAAGCGCGCCGTAGCTGATGTACCTGGTGGTGGCTAAAATGCGCCGGCTGATCTCCGAATCCAGCTCGAACTCTTCCCCGGCTAAGCATTCGGCTATGGAGCCCTTGCATGGCGATCTGGTCGGTATCCACCCCAGGATCGGGTGTTGCAGGTGGTGGTCCCCACTCGCATCAACAGTCATTACCGCCGCCGCAGCTGCTGCCATGAGCGTCGCGCAGATCACAACGAGCTTATAGTTGAGTACCGCCATTGCAAATTCAAAATCTTTATTTCTGGGTTTTGATGTTTTGGCTTTTGATTTTCTTTTCTTTTTCTGCTTTCTTCTTTGCTGCTTCAGTTTGGTGGCTTTTATATTAAATTCCCTAATTTTTTTTTAATTTTAAAATGGAATAGGAAAAAAGACAAAAGTGCTAAGTTGGCACTTATAACTGACATGTCCACCACTATAAAATAACGGGCAACAATGGATGAAATAATGACGTCCCATTATTTAAATTATTTTTTTAATAATTTAATATAACACCAATAATATCATATTGAATTTTGAAAAAAATTTAATTCTAAATAAAAATATTAAAATTCAGTATAAAATTATTTATCAAAAAATATAATTTTACTGTTTCATACCATCTTCTCTTATAAAAAAAAAGAGAACCAGTTATACCATTTTACAAATATTCCTGCTAGAATCAATGTTATAGGTGATTGAGTTTATTAAATTAAATTTTTTCAGTTTAATAATAAATAAGTTAGAAACAGTATAAATTATTAAATTAAACTAATCCATTTTTATTTGTTTAAACAGTTTATTTTATTTTCAATTATGTATTACAAGTTTTTATTCAACTATACTTAATATAGAAATAAAAAATAAAAATCAATTTATATTATAGTTTATATTCGGTTTATTCAACTCGATTTGGATTCTTTTTAAATGTATTCAATTTTATTATTAACTAAAATTAAAAAAATGCAATTATTTAAATTAAATTTATATTATATGCTAATTATATTTATAAAAATTAAAATTGATGAATTCAACTAATCTTAATTTGAGGTGTTCATGGCCAGATCAAGCCTGGTTCGGGTTAGACTTATGGATGATATGTTTGTCCAGGCCTAACTTAACCCAACCCGAAATATGGGCCTAACATTTTGATCAAGCTCGTCTATATTTATAAATAGTTAACCCGAATCTGTTTTAGACCCATCCATATTATTTTTTTAAAAATATATATTATTTTTAATTTAATATTTAAAAACTTGTTTATTTACTAAACTTTTACATATAATCATCTTTAATATTTTTTTAATGTTTACATTTGTTGAGCCATGTTTTTCTCATATCCCTTGAGAGGAATGTTGGGGGTATTTATACATGCTCCTATCGTTACTATTACAACTCATAACTGGGCTCACCATTTTGTCGCGGCCTTGGGGCCTCTGGTGCTGACGTTCCCTACCTCTGGTGCTGACATTCTCTGCACACCCCCTTGCTTGTTGGATGCGTGTCTACGTAGCACGCGATCCTTTCTGATCCTAAGGCTGACATCCTTAGTGAGCTCCGTACCCGTTGGTCACGAGTCTGAATTACTTACAGGGCTCGCAATCCTTCCTGCGAATATAGTTCGTGACCCCATCCTGTGAGGTGTGCCCGCGAACTCTTCTTGCGAGTTGTCTTGGCGAATACGCCTCTTCTGAGTTGGGTTCATCTAGGTCAAGTGTCATATATATTGGTTGGCGATTACAAATATATAACAACATTAAAGTAGTATACAATATATATAATTTTTGTGTTATAAATTACATAATATATACAAATAACATAATATAAAATATTACTAACTTAAAAATGGGTTGAGCCGAGCTTTGGCCTTGAAGGCTCAAACACAAGCCCGACTCATATTTTAAACGGGTTTAATTTTTTGCCCAAGCCCATTTTTCGAACTTAATATTTTTGTCCAAACCCTCTCAAATTTTGGACGAATAACCCAGCTCATGAATTGGTCTAGAATCCTAATAAATTAAATTAAATTATTTTTTATATTAAATACAGTTCTGATTGGATTTTTAAAATTTAAAATATTTTACAATAGTTACATTTTATTCTAAAATCAATACATAACAAAATCAATTACCTAAGCCTAGTTTCATATAAATCACGTCGATTATGAAAGGCTTAATATAACATTTGGTATTTGAACTTAACACTTTTCTTAATTTATACTTAAATTTTATTTTGGTCTAATTTTATATCCAAATTTGACATTTTTTCCTAATGTGATGATGATATGATATTTTTGTATTTTATATGTTCAATTACTTTTAATTTTATTTATTTACTTAATTATTTTATTAATTAAAAACAATGAATTTCTTTTAATTTGGGGTTTTTAAAAAATTCTTATTTAATATTAATTAGTTAAGCATAGCTCAATACCTTTTCTTTAACATGAATTTCCTCTAATATGACAATATTTTTGTAGCATAACAAAAATAATTACACCATTAGTATTTTATGTAATTTGTATTACATTTAATAAATTTAGATACCAAATTAAAAAAGGCTTAATATAACATTTGGTATTTGAACTTAACACTTTTTCTTAATTTATACTTAAATTTTATTTTGGTCTAATTTTATATCCAAATTTGACATTTTTTTCCTAATGTGATGATGATATGATATTTTTTGTATTTTATATGTTCAATTACTTTTAATTTTATTTATTTACTTAATTATTTTATTAATTAAAAACAATGAATTTCTTTTAATTTGGGGTTTTAAAAAAATTCTTATTTAATATTAATTAGTTAAGCATAGCTCAATACCTTTTTCTTTAACATGAATTTCCTCTAATATGACAATATTTTTGTAGCATAACAAAAATAATTACACCGTTAGTATTTTATGTAATTTGTATTACATTTAATAAATTTAGATACCAAATTAAAAAAATGTCAAATTCTAGTATCAAATTTCAATATTAAACAGAAAGCAGTGGGAAAAACAAGAAATTGAAGAATTAGCGGAGAAAGGAGTACTAATAATAGTAGTAAAAAAAAAATAGAAAAAGGGAAAGGAAAGAGGGGAAGTGGAGGTTCGGTTAGGGTAGCATCTTATTCTTATTTCTAAACTTTATATAACATTGTCTTCCCTTTTCCTTCACCCACTCAACCCTTTGCTCAAATAGACTTCTTCCAAATAGAGTAAACTAATTCAAAAATAAAAAATTCAGTACCTAAATGGCATGCAAATACCATTATTTATTAAAATGATTGAAATATCATTGAATATCATTATAAAATGATGTGTTTTAAAAAAATAATATTTTTAAATAGTGGAGGGTGTGAGAAAGGCGACACTAATAACCGGGTTTTAAAAAACCCGGTTGAATATATGTATATACGATTGAATTTATGGAGACTTGTAATGTCAGATGGGGTTGAGGATAGGGGATAGGTATTTTGGAGAGTTTTATTTTGTTATTTACTTAACTAGTATAAAGACGATTATTATGTCCAAGAATGTGATGTTTTCTAATTTTTATTTGTAATTATTATGTATTTGTTTATTGTTATTGTTATCTCAAAAATAAAATAAAAATTAATAACTCAAATGGTATGCCCAATAGATTATTTATCAAAATGGTACGTTTGGTACAAATGAATTACCGAAATGGGTCGTTTGCTACAAAAGAAATACCGAAATGGGTTATTTGCTTCAAATTTTTACGGTGACCCTTTTTGGTATTTAATATTTCTTTTGGATTATTGTGGTAAAAAACTCAAATATGTCATAAATTAATTGTCTTCACCTCAAATAGAGAAATTATAAAAATACTTTTACATCTTCCGTTAAATTAATTGAATACTAATTAATTGAACTGAATTGGTTTTAAAATTTTTACAGTTCACAAATATTGAATATCATTACGTATAAAAAAATTACAGTTCACAAATGTTAAATAATGAGATAGTTTTGAAAAAATAAGCGATTGACTTACATTAATATATCTCAAATTATGTTGTTACTGATTTGTTTCTATGAGTAAAAATATTAGTAATTCTTCAAAAAATAACAAAACTGTATAAAATTCATTTTCGTTATTTGTTCAGGTGATGATTAAATTTTGTATTTGACACTGCAGATATTCAAATGACTCATTCAATTACAAAAATGAATCACACGTCAAATACGATTAATGTGGTGGTAATAAAATTGTTGTTTGTTATTCACGGGTCATATTATAAAGTTCGACGTCATTTTTTATTTAATTTGGATGTATTAACTATTGCTGTAATTTAATATGTTCAGGGTCCACACCGCGTACTGAGGGGTCACGTCAACGGTGTGGGCTATCTGTTGGGTCCCCGTCTTATACCATACTTGGAGGCATTCGAATTCAGATAAACTATAATGATCCACATTTTTTATTTGAAGTACGAGTTGATTTCGACTTTGGTCGAGCGGTGGCATCCGAAGACCCACACATTTCACTTGTTGTGTGTGGAGTGCACTATCACTGTTGAAGATATTGCACTGCAATTCAAGCTCTCAGACAACGGTATTGCGGTCACGAGTGTCAATACATTGTCTGATCTGACGACCCTTTGCTATGACTTACTAGGACGCTTGCTCGATGATGGTGGTGATAAATTAATGACTTTGAAATTTTCATGGTTGAAGGCGAATTTCGAGTATTTACCGAGTACTGTCACTAAGCGAAAGGTGATGTGTGCCACTCGAGCGTATATAATGCATATGATAGGGGGTGTACTAATGCTAGATGCAAACAACAAGGTTCACTTGATTTACTTGCCCCTGTTGTTTGATTTATATGTTGCTCGTTCGTACAATTGGGGCTCAACAGTACTAGCTACATTGTATCGCGAGATTTGTCGGACGACAAAGTGTAATGCTGGGAAAATAAACAAATACTTGGTATTGCTGCAGTCCTGGGCGCTTTATAGGATATCATCCTTGACATCAGTTACTCACTAAACATACGTTTTCCCACTTATGAATAGGTGATAAAATTTAACCATTACAAGAAGAATTTTGTTTTTATTTTTTTAATGAAAATTTGTTCTAACAAGTTTTCTTTTTTTGTAGATGGAGTTTTTCTCTGAGTATCGGGAAGTAATATACACTTCCGATTTACCGCCAGATGATTGAGACAAACGCTGGGAAGGGATAATTTTTACTAATATTCATTACAATTAATTATTTTATTTATGTTATTTGACTTGTGATACTATAATGATGTTATTAATTGTGCAGTTCATCTGATTGCCATATTCCTTCTCAGACATTGCGGATATTATTCCCCAATCTGCTTACATCCACTCATACTTGTGGTGCGTTAATGCACCTCTACTGAATTTCTCAACAGTTGAGTGGTTTAATGTGGATTGAATACTGCGACAGTTTGGGTGCTTCCAACATATCCTAGATGTTCCACGGAGTTTGAGGGATATACACTTAATTAACAAAAATGGGAAACATGACAAGAATTGGGAAATAGAGCATGAATAATATATTGTTTTGTGGAATGCCCGAATGGGACGGAGAGCTCGGATTGATTATGCATCTGACTTGCGACTCTCAGAGGAGTACCAACTCTGGTACATGGCATGTGAGAAACTTTTTTATTTGGTGGGCGAACGATGCTAGTCCCTCCATACATACAACGAGTAGGGCACCTCTCGCACTGCATGCCACATTCGTCTCCTACACTCGAACTCGAGCGGTCTTATTCATAGTTTGGGATTAAGGGATTACGGACTCGTTTAGATTATCTACTGAAGTAAGTTATTTTTCTCGTAATTTAAATCTTCTTACAATGTCACTTATCTTCAGTTTGAACTTAGACAATCAATGAACTAATATTTGCTTGTCACAATTTCGCAATGCATGAAAAATATAAAAGATAGAAATACAAAAGACATGATAGTGAAATGTGAAATTAGCTTTATTTATTTATTCATCGTTCAAATAAATAGAAAACAATTACATGTTTACTACAATATAGGCACATTTCCCAACAGTTCCTATCATCCAGACGTGGGGGTTGATGATTATTTTCTGGAATCGTCAGGCTATGCATATCAGTCATAAATTCTCGGTTCCAGTTCTAATCATCCGGAACCGAGATCATCGATGACGTTTGATACCTTCAGCTCATTACTACTCTAGTATTTGACTCCACCTGGGCAAACCTTTGGGACATACGATTTCTCGAGTTTGTTTAACACACCCCAAGATTCGCCAATGGATGATGTGAATAATTTTCGGGTGAGGGTAACAATGACCGTCGCGGGCACCCTTAATGTCAATGTCGGGCACCACAACGATTTACCCCAATGACGACGGCATTGAATCATCAATTTGAAGAGGTGTAACATTATATTTACTGCATTTATACTGTAATTTAAATTTCAAGCTTATATGGTTTTAATTATAGCAAATGTTTGACTTATTTTTATTCGACTTAATTTCCAAGCTTGTTTGACTTAATTTTATTCGACTTAATTTTCAAGCTTGTATCCACTACAAATATTACATTTAAAAACACAACTTATGGGTTAATTTTTTTTAATAAAATTTTAAATTTTTAAAGCAATATACATGCCAAAATATAAATATGAAAATTTCATCATAATCATAAAATTTTTGTTACAAGCTTGAACATGAAGTACATTAATTCATATTCCACTCGATCACGATGATTGTCCAATATGTTAGGTTTGATGCGGGTATTTAACTCGATTATGACTAGCTACTCTACACACGCCATAAAGTTTATCGTCAATTTTCTCCCTCATGTCTATTTCATTACAAATCCTGGTGACTTATGGGCAACCTTTTGGCTTCATACGTAACCCATTGTCTGGGACAAGCTCGAAAGTAAGCAGATGCACTTCTCATGTAGACACATCACGTAGGACGGGAAACTCATTTTCCCAAACACGCAATGTGTGTTTGAGAGTGTACACCTCATTAATATATTGTTCAGCATTGATCGAGGCGCGGGCACAAGTTGCAATGACGTGCGTACAGGGGTAATAAAGTGACTAAAACTTCTCGTAATCGCACTGTCTGTTTTAGAGATTAACTCTGGAGGACCTAAGTGGGATACCGGGTCAACGACCGATAGACTCCGTAACTCGAAAAGTTTCTAAATGTCGATAATATATTTCTACATTCATCGTCTTCAATCTCCAACGGTTTGCACCCATTATCTTCATGAAATCTTTGATAAACATGTGTCCCGCCTCTATCTGGTTGATTTGTTTCAGCCTTATTCTTGGCATCAAGGTTGCCAACCTGTAAAACGTAGCTGAGAAAACAGATGAATTGGAAGATGCCGTATTCGCCTCAATACGAAGTTAACTGCTTCTACCAGGTTGGTGGTTATATGACCATATCAAACACTGTCATCAAAACTTTGAGCCCATTACCACGACTCTATGGTACCCTGCCACTCTCGAAAAGAAGTATTTGTCTCACCTTGCATGTCACCTTCAAGTCTGGTCATCCTTTGCCTAAAAAGGTGTGGCTCTAGCTTGTATGTTGTATATGTATTAAGAAAGACAAATAATAGTCGCGAATTAATTTGTTGATGTATTAATAAATTTTAAAACATATGTTGAAACTAAATTTTACTCATTTTCACAATTTTTCTTTTCCAGTTTCTGTAAGTTCATTTGGAAGAATTCTCATGACTCCATGTTCTCATTTTCAAAACGATGGCAAGCGTTATTAAGAGTAAGTTCTGGTTCCCATCTTCAGCAACCATAATAAGTAGGATATGTGTATATTTTTCATATAGTCAGGTCCTATCAACTTGTACAACCAGCTTGTAGTGGAGAAATGCCCGTACGCTTAGATCAAACATCGAGAACATCCGGTGAAAAACTCTTCTTCTCGGTTGTAGTTAGTCGTTTGAATTGTAATAAGGTCGTGTCTGTAACTTAATGACAGTTTCTGGCACATACTCCTGCATAGCGGCTATCCACCCTTATAGCTCATTGTACGACGCATCCCAATCTTCGTACAACTGCTCCATTGCCATCTGTTTAGCTATCCATACTTTTCGGTATGACACTCTATATTGGAATCGTTCTTGCATTTCAATAATCAGTACCGAAATAGGAATGGTCAGCATGTCTTTCACTATTGGCATAATGCATGTGCAGATATTTTTGGAATCAAGTTTGCGGTGATTTTGCGTCATAGTGTTGAAGTGCATGCGTGAGGCCAAACAAATTTTCTTATCTCTCACATTTGCGACTTCTGGATAAATCCAGCTCGTACCCGCCAATTGCAGCCTTCTGTTGACCTCTAACATTTCTTAATATAAAATGTCGGTTTAGACACAACTACTTTGTAGTCAACCGACACATTCATGCTATACTGCTTAATGGCAAATATATATTCTTCCTTGGTTGCAAATTTTTGGCCCACAAACAACTTCTTATGTTTGGAATCTGTGACAAATCGGTGAGTAGGTAATATATCAGGGTACTCCGAGAACTCGGATGCATACATTACATCGGGATCTATGATCGATATATGTGCCCCAAGATCATTGTGTACCACAATGCCTCGACTCGGGTTCCCAACTGAAGACGTGTTAACATTCCCATCGTCATTCGTGCATTCGTCATCGATATCATTCAGGACATCATCTAGATCGGGATGACTATAGTCTTCAACCTTGTGATCAGAAGAACCATTATTATCATATTCATCATTACCATCCGCATCAGTCTCAATCACCACCGGATGTATTTGTAAGCGGGGACTCGAGTTAAGGTTCTCAGGTGCAGGTGGAGTGTTAATATCGATGTCGATACCGCGTACAATCAATTGCCTATCAACGTATGCTCTCGGAACCACTGTACACAGATCTTAAACTCCATGTTCTTCATCTAATAAAGTGGAATCTTTAGCTAGATCCACATCAGCTAACTCAGTAAAAAACTGAATCAGATCAGTTTGGCCACTCTAATCTCGACAATAAAGTGTGATCATTGTCTCCACGTCTTCATCGTCTACAAGTTCTATCTCGGTAAATTTGATAAGATCTGTCGAAATTGAAAATTTGTAGAATAGTCTCGAAATCCTCCTCCCACAATGTTTAACAATTTTTGCACTAATCATTTTTTTCATATCATCAACCAATACATTTTTATTAAATATTATTGCTATTTGCTGGCAACATTCAAATGTACATCTAACTGTTGTTGTCAAGATTACTCCATCGATATAAACACATACAAAAAATTGATTACCATCTTCAATAGTAAACTTATAAAAATAATTAAATTTCTAAATATTTTATTCCAAAAAATATCTGGAAAAAATAAAATTCATATATATTAACCTTATGAATTCTTCTTTGTTTTCTTCTACAACCAAAATTTTTCCTCTTCTATTCTTATCTTTAAAAAAACATTAAGAGAACACTGCTTAAATACCACTGGGTGCCGCCTCTCTCACCTTCCACCCCATTAAACCCGTATTTTTACCCAAAGATTACACGTGTATTGGGAGAAAATACTAGTGCCGCTCTCACACCCTCCACCCTTAATATATATATATATATATATATATATATATATATATATATATATATATATATATATATATATATACACATCATTTTGTAATGATGTTTCAATGATCAAGTCGAAAAAATTAAGTGCCGCCTCTTCCATGCCTTCCACCCTCAAACATACCATTTTGGTAAATAATGGTATTGGTTATTTTGTATTATATAGGTAAAAAAATCGAAAAATCCACTTATCTCAATATAATTACTATAATATCACTAAATATTGTAAATTTTCAAAATTAATAATTGTTTAGCATATTTTGATAAAATGTATAAAAGGAATTAAAATTTTTGGCATATCAAGTTAGGGATTTGAAAAGTTGGGCTCGAAAAGAGTAAAATTGTATTGTAGGGATTAATAGATTGAGCTTTAATTCGATAGGTATGGGTATTGTTATCAATGCAGGAGGACGTGGGTTCAAGTGCGCTGAAGCACATTCTCCTCCTATTTATGGGTAGTTCTAGGCTTTGTATCAAAAAGAGCAGAAACTATAATGAGATAAAAAAAAAAGAATCAAATAACAAATTGTGACCAAATTAAAAACTGAAAATATAATCAAAACTTAAAAAAAATTGATTACATAAATGGGGTGGAAAACAGATTAATTATGAGAATGATATGAAAACTACAGTAATTATCGATGCCGCCTGATTAACTAGCGATACCACCCACTTTTTCAGTCATCATCAACCAAGCATAGGTTTGTAAAAAAAATAGGCAGCATCAACATAGATTCTAAAAAAATACTTATATTTTTTGGTATACGTTGGAACAAAAAATATTTTTTTATGGATGCCACCTGATAGCACCACTTTAAAATTTTAAAAGATATATATTTTTAATTTAATTCCCCAACTCGAAATCATTTATGTGTCTACTATAGCTATAGTAGCATGTATGGTAGAGTGCAATTAGTTTCACTTCCCAAAGTTGCTCTTTTAATTTAATTCCCCAAACAGTGAAACAAAACGTTACCTGGTGTGTCAATTAGTTTCCCTTTTAACTTAATTCCTCCAACAATGAAACAAAACGATAGTTGGTATGTCAATTAGTTTCACTTCCCAAAGTTTCTTTTTTAACCTAATTCCCCCAACAATAAAATAAGCAATACTGAAGATAAGTAAAATTACAATCTATCGTGAAGTCCACTTACATGCGCTAAACTGATGATAATTTGAGGTCCAACATTCAAATATGGTGAGGCATAGTTGAATAAAAAAAAGCATTGTGGTAACCATGCATTTACATCCTCAACAATGGGATCGATGATTTTAAAATTTATTTTCTGAAGCAACAAAATATTCAAAGAAAAATGTAAACGACGTTGGCTTCAACGTAATCAGCACGTAGCCGTTGAAAATGTAGAGCCAGACACAGATCACCATGACCGTCCTAAAACTATACACACTTCGAGCCAGGCTAGCTGGCTCTTATCAATCTTCCCTTTTATCTATTTAAAAATAAAATCCATTCTGGTCTCCCAGTTTATTATAATAATTGAAAAAAAAAAAAGGGTTTTCTATAAAAATATCCAAAAGTTTTTATTATTTACAAAAATAACTCACCTTAAAAATCATATACGTAAATTATCCGTTTTGAACCGTGAACCACAATACTACCATTGCTATTCATAGCACCACCCATCACAATCAACCAATGATTGGCCTGTGGCGTTAAAAAATGATTTCTTTGAGTGTTGTACATTGAAGGCACTAATATAAGTACACGTATCCACCTGCTTAAAATACTTGTATTTCCTAGAAAAAAATCATTTTTTTAATAGGTGATGCTAATGTCAACGGCACCACAAAAAAAAATCATTTTTTTACATGGGTGCCACTGTTGTAATTGGTGGCACCTATTTAAAAAAATAATTTTTTCAAAGAATACGGGTATTTTAAATGGGTGGGTATATATGTACTTATATTGATGTCAACAACACCACCCAAAGAAATCATTTTTTATTCCAAGGGGCCAATCATTGGGTGATTATGATGGTGCTGCCAATGGCAACGGTAGCACCAAGGTTTAGCGTTCAAAACGGGTCATTTACGTACATGATTTTCAATGTGGGTCATTTTCATAAATAATCAAAACTTTGGGGTCATTTTTATAAAAAAACCTTAAGAAAGAAAACTCTCAGTGCACCAGACCCTAATCTATGTGTAGATTTCCAAGATTCTGGAATCAACATCCATAAACGCAATATCCTAAACCCAGTGCTTAAAACTGTCTAAATCTTGTCTAGATGAATGTGGCAATATCGTATCATCAAATCTAGTACATTATTTATATAGTGTATGCGTATAGATTCAGATATGAATATCAAAATAAAATCTTTTAAATACATATAATAGGAAACATGTTTGAATCAAACAGATACTCTAAACTCGAGTGGCAAAAAGTTCAACAACCATTTCAAGCTTTTTCCAGTAATGGGATTTCCAAATAGTGGATACCATTAGCTTTTAAGGACAAACCTAGAAAGTACTTTAGTGGATATGATAAAGGCAATCCAAGTCAAAACAATCTAAGCATATGGCAGCTCTTTAAATGTCCCGTCCCCCTTGAACCTCAGTGGTCTAATGCTCTTCTCAAAATAAAACACAGTAGTTATTGGCTTAATGCAATGGTCAAAACTACAAATGTCCTTAAGTTCAGAAAACTTTATCAAGGATGAACACCAAAAGTCGAGATCAGAGGTGTTTGCTTCACATTTATAACAGACAATAACTAGCTATAGTGACTGCAAAGTTTTAATGATGGATAACCCAGGTCCATTCTAGAATCACTTACCAATCCTATATTCTACTAGTATAACTTTGGGAGCGGGATCAGTTCACCTCATTTACCATTTAAGTTCGGACCACATGCCAATCTAAAAATATCCATTTTTTAGAAAGAGAAATCTTTGATTAGACAATACCATATCAACTGAAACCGACATGCCAATTGTAACGTTAGGTCAAATGTAACGTTGTTTGGTGGATGGAACTAAATGGAAGAGAATATTCACTGATTTTCAGATGATGTGATTTGATGTCTAGTTTGCTTTTCTAAAGTAATTATGAGGAGAATTTTCTTATTCCCTACCAAAAACACTATGAAAATCTGAAGATGGGTCTAGTAAATAGAACTGGATTCTGCACTAAGTTGATAAGTTCATAAGCTACAGCACATAAATTGTAATGTTAATGAAGGTTCTAAGCACCATAAAATGAATATTAGTACTCGGTGTCTATTCTATAAAAGCATGGTTATTAGTGAATCGAAAAGTCATCATTAGTTCATTTCAATACCATAAATGGTATTTTTATCTTAAACAGATAAAAGCAAACTGGCAAAAAATAAGACAGATATTATGACACGGTAAAAAATGTTATTCTCCGGCTCCTGATGTTTTGACTAACTTATTGCTATAAGAAAGACTTAACAAACTGAAGGAATCTACATCACCGAATGTTTGAATTGATTGCACTACCCGCAAACATATACACAATCAAATATTAAAAAAATATACTTCTAATAAATTCATTTTGAAGGATATCAGATTATAGATCCTTCTATGCAAACAGCGGAACAATTATAGGAAAAGAAAAGCTACTGGAATTAGTTCAAGGACAGAAAGCTAAATGAGAAAGAAGGGTATGACTTACAAGAAGACATGCACTTACATTGGAGAAATCAAACAAGTAACACCTAGCATTAAGAGGTATATGTCATTAACCGATTATTATTGTTCTTCATAATATGGTGGTGTTGACTGAACACATAGTTCGTTCTCATCATCCCCATCCTCCTCCTCCTCATTTGCATCTACCCAATTACTCGGATGACGTTGTGATAACCCATGCACATTAATCTGGCTCCTACCTGAGCAGAACAAAGAAAGCGGGGGTATTGTCAATTACATTGGAAGTGAGTAAAACATTATAAAAGTACAAATAACTAGTCTTTTGACTAACCTTGTGCCCCAGCATCATGGTCCTTTTCTACTTGGTGGCGGGTACTATAGACAGTTAAGAAAGCTCAGTCAAAACAATCAAAAGCAATTCTACTTAAGAGATTCCTGCGGTAGAGTTTATAAGAACTGGAAAATCATCAAAGTTCAGCATTACAGATTTCCAACAGGAGTATTAAAACAAAATTGCTTGTGATGAAATTTACCATAAATAAGATCCAGTTAAGTCTGTAGATGACTGCTAACAGATTGGGATTTATACTCTGTTCACTAAAGTATTTGTAAAAAATGGAGGTATGCTTGCAGACTGACATTAACACCAATGTGAACTGCACATACATATACATAGTGAAAGAAAAAATACGAGCACGATATGGCCAATAAGAGGACTTAGTGATTAAGCTTAAATAGAGACACAGAATATTTAACAGCAATATTCAGGATACAAACTAGGAGCAGCAGGAACACTTTCTTTAATCGGTGCATCTTTTGTAATATGCATCATGCTAATCCTTTGAATATCCCTCTGTTCACTAGCATTCAAGTTCTGCTGTCCTTTCACTTGCCTTTCTTCAACCTCATTACTGCTTTTTGCTGCACTTCCTGGTAACTATAATGCATGAGATTCAGCATGAACACAGCATCATAGAATGATGGTGAATGGTTACCTGAGAGGTCAGACCATATTCTGGTGTGGTCCGATGGATGCTCAGGTACATTTGGCCTAACCCTCTCTTCTTGTGCTTCGGACCCTGTCCTGTGCATTGCCTGATTATGTACAGTCGTAGCAGCTGGTGCAGGTTCAGAGGGATTGCCTTCATGCAGCTGTGATATAAGCATGGTTGCAAGTACAAGTGTAGCATCAAAGTTTGAGCCAGAGCCATCATCTAGGCCAAATTTGGGTGCCAACAAAATCGGCCTGTTTCCAAGTAAGCATCTATTAAAGATCAAACAGACATTTTTGCTTATTGTGACAATGGCATTTAGCAAGTAGGTAAGACTGATAAAAGCAATCAGTAATTTTCATATCTGTGCATTTTGCTTTGTCCTAGCCGAACTGGTCAAAATTTTGTACACATTTTGGGTTAAGTTTCATAAACTTCTAAAATCCTAATAGTTCATTGGAAATTCAGATAGCTATCTTGTAGCAAATGATTGGTATTAGAAGAAGAATTGATGCAACAAAAACAGATGACACAAACTTGCTATAAGATATGGCTATCTGAATTGCAAATGTTAGGATATAATCACCTGATGATGTGAAATATTTTACATTTCAAAACAAGTTGTTCTATGAGTTGCTAAAAACAGATCTATAATGTTGCACTAATGCATGGAGAACTAAAATCACTAAAAGAATATCTTACTCGCCAGCTTTGTCAAGAAACAAGTGTATGTCAACCTCGCAGCCTTCACAAAAAGTAAGGAATGCCTGCATTTTAGTTTGTCTTTTCAGGTAACGTAATGCAAACACACCGATGACAACTCATGCTTATGAAAGAGCTTCAATGGAAGAATAAAGATTTCCATGTTTTCTTTTCCTTTTTGGCCAGATAAAGATTACCATGATTAAGTTGGATTTATAAAGCAAAGAAAATCAAGTTGCTGCAAAATCTACATTCTGGATCTCGATTAGATACCTTTAATTCCTTCATACTAAAAGTAACATCTACAGGATCTCCAATGTGAGTATACTGCACAAACTCTTCCAAAGGATCTATCCAGAGTTGAGTGTGCAATGTGGAATCATTCTCTACATAGAAAATGGAAAAAGTAAATTCTTTTTTCACGTGAAATAGAAAAAATCAATATTGCTGCGTACCTTTTGTTGGATCTATATAACTTCTAAGCTCAACAGCTTTTCCACCTATTTCACTTGCAGCATCTGAAGGTAAGGACGTTGTCTCAGTTGCAATGATGGTAATTTCCTGAAGTGATGATTGAAAATTAGCTAGCAATCTGTTTAGATCACGAGGCCTAACTACCAAGTTACTTGGAAATCTTCTCCTATCAAGAGACAAGTGTTGTATGTCTGGTTCAACATTGCAGGTAATCCAATATGATTTTTTCATACCTGTCAAGCATATAAGATGAAAATATTTTTTAAAAAAAATAAATCCATTTATGTGCAACATCAGAAAACTTGTGAGAATGACTCTTTCAAGGGGCAGCTCCCAAGTTTTCATAACTGCCACGTCGAGCAGAAAAACTAGATTTTCATGACTTCCCAGAAAAAATCCAATTTACTTTGGCTTTGTGGCTGGATTAGTGAGCATAAAATTGAACTTGTATATTCATAGGTACATATAAAAGACAATAAATTGATTGACAATAAATTGATTGCATCCCAATGCTAAAACTAACAGCACAGCATGGTGACGGTTGCCATACTCAAAAATATAGCAAATTGAGAGATTATTAACATACATGAGAAACCCTTCGTCTCATTCCCATTCCTATATTTGAAGATGAATGAAAAATATATCGGAAAATCAAATAAGCACTTTACCACTATAGCATGCCAAAGCCCACTGTACTTTCGACGCATCAGGATCGGCCAATTTCACAGTCAAGTGATCAATACTTGCAATAGGTGTCCTAAAAACAGAACAAACAGCCTAAAAGCACCAGGTCACTTGAAATGCTACCTTTTCATGATTCATCAAACAAATATTTAGAGAAGCATGGAAGCAGCGAAAGACAAAAACCATACCTTCAAAAGCACACTACACTGCACTTGAGTACCAGAAGTTCTATAGGCATCAAAGAAGTTTGGCTTAAACGTAATAGATTGGTAGGCCGACCTTGAAGAATTGAGTGTATGAAGTGCGAGCTGCAAATATTGCCAAGTTTTCAGTCAATTTGTGTTGAATACATACATGGATAAAAATCCCGATATGCAGAATAGGGAGTATAATATTTTGTTTAGTTGCCGAGGAAAATTTCAAAATCTTACAAACAAATATCGAATATCCTTTCTACTACATTGCCGTACAGCAACCAAATCAACGTATCATTTCCCTTCACTTTCCCAATCACCAAACAATACAATACAATAAACTAGCATTTAAGCCCCATCAAAACCCTAATTTAAATGCTTAAACCAACTAAATAAATCACTTAATTCAATTTATTTTGCTTATAAATCAATTGAACTAAAGAGAATAAATTCGGCAGTAGAGAGTAGGAAGGTTATGATAGGGAAAGCGTACCTGAGAAGGAGAAGCTTGGATGACGAGCTCGTTGCCTACACGTGCGAGGCACGTGATCGAACGACTAAAGGTTTTGAGAGCGTTGTCGCTTAGACTCAGCTCCATCGCCTCCTTTTTCTTTCTTAAACTCTGAGTTCCACTGTATGAGAAATTTGAAAATGCCAAACTCAACTCGCTAAACTCGAGTTCAGACTCGGAAAAAGAGAGCGAATTCTGATTTGCGCTTGGCGGGAATAAAAAAAAACAATATATATATTTCTTTTTAATTTTCTTAATAGTTTGATTTTGTGTCGTTCTCATTTTTTTTATATTATTCTTTTTATTTTAATAAAATAGTTTAATTTTCTTTTTCCAGATAAATAAAAAAAGTAATTAGTATGATATATTTTAATAACAATTAATTTTATATAGAATTTTTAAGTTATAAATTAAATAAAAATAGCATTTGGATTGATTTGAGTAAACATTATTTTTAACATTTATTCCATTCGAATACCTCAACTCAAATAATTTTCGATTCCTCATTTTTTCTTATTTAATCTTAGCAGTA
Source organism: Gossypium raimondii (assembly GCF_025698545.1). Classification (NCBI taxonomy): domain Eukaryota; kingdom Viridiplantae; phylum Streptophyta; class Magnoliopsida; order Malvales; family Malvaceae; genus Gossypium; species Gossypium raimondii. The sequence continues at coordinate 7,931,395 of NC_068575.1, forward strand.
ACCTTGTGTTTACAATACCAATGAATTTCAGACATCATGTGAGTTTCTTTCTCCCCTTAGAGGTTGATTAAATGCTGAAGTTACCTATTTTATGTAATTAAATTGGTCAATTTATGAGAATACACTATTGATTTTTCCATGTTTATGTTAAATTTTATACAGGAGTGCAATTTGGGGCTAAATAGAAGAAAAAATAAACAATTCGACTAGATTGAATGAAGAAGCAAAAGAAGGGGGGTCGAAATGGAATTTCAAAAAGATGTAATTGGCTGAAATTTTCTGATTGACTTAGTAAGAGATTATGTAGGGATTTATTTTGATAATGGGAATATTTTTCCCTAATTTTATGCATTTTCTATGTATAGTGGCTTTAAATTAGGAAAGTTGGCTCAAAGCCACTAGTATAAATAGGTGGTATTATGTTCATTTCAGAAAGCTTTCATCTTTTGAATATAATCTCTCATTCTTTCTCACGAAATTATTTGTTGTCTTTGGTTCCTTTTACTTCCAATTTATTAATTTCTAGCTTGTCACCAACCTACACCACTTACATTTTCATTTTCAAACATTTTTCTCATTCCCAGTAAGCTAAAACCATTTTATACCCAAACAAAATTCCAGCCACATACTTAAACCACCCACTTTTACCCATTTCAACCCTATTTCATTTATCCAACCCTCTCCAGATATGCCCAACTCCCATATGCCCCAAACTTTAGTCAACTAAACCCATTTCAGCTTTAGGTCAGTGTTAACATTGTCAAGACCCGTGAGTTACGAACCCGAGCAATTTAACTCCTAAATTCCAGTATTTATTATTTATCGGGATTAAGAGTATGATTTCGTCAACTCACAAAGTCAAATCAACACTAAGTCAAAAAAGATGTCGTTTGAGTTAGTGTGGTTAGGCGTACAATTGGAATTCCGAAAGGATCTATTGTCTAATCGGTTTTCCGTGAACACATTGGCGTGCCAAGTGGGGATTGTTGTTTGGTTCCGTCAAGAGAAGTAGTAACCGGATTTAAATGTCCCACGCGGTTGAGGGCATTGGTTCGAGCTAGGCTCTTCTAGAACGTAAAGCTACCGGAGTTCTAAATCACGAACGTTTCATAGGTTGTTCGATCGGCAAGGGTTAGTTATAAGACGTTCTATAACTAATTTACACAAGGAAGAGTTGGTGTCCGAGGCGTCCTTGGTAGCTATAACTAGCTTATTGGAAAAGAGGAGTTCATCTAATTTTGAGGATCGGTTCAAAGACGGAAGAACCCGTGCCTAAAGCTGAGCTAAATTTAATTGATTTTCCTTCAAATTTACTTAACTATTTTTCTTATTTAATTGTCTTCAGCTTTTACTTTTTACACATTTTTTCTCTGTTTATTTCAGGTTTCATATTTTATCCCCCCAAATTTCTTGGGCACGACAACTGCCCAGACATAAATCTGGTCGAGAGAGAAACAATTTTCAGTAAACCCAGTCTCTGAGGGATCGACCCTACTCCCTATACTCCTCAAATTTGCAAATTAGGTGTAGGATTATATTGGTGGAATCGACAACCATCAATTTTGGCGTCGTTGCCGGGGACTGGCAACATTTACAATTGTTTAAATCGTCTTCATGACTAGATTTTCATCCGAAGATCTCGAATACGACCTAGAGATCGAGAAATCGACACAAGCATGACGAAAAGAGACGGAAGCTTTTAAACTTGCAAGTAAAGCAAAAGATGAGCTAGGACAAAGGATCCTAGAATCTGATGTCGAGAAGTTGAGCGAAGTAATTCGTACAGAGGCAATTTGGCGTGGGAAACAAGTTAAAGTGGTTGAACCTGAGACCGAACCACTTTTTGAAACGAAAAAAGCAAAAGACAACCTCAATGAACCAGAAAGGATGGCAAACCGAACCATTCGGCAACTAACCGCTGCTCCTAACGAGCAAACACCGTTCTGCATCAACTATCCAACTGGGAAAACCCTGTTCGAGTTGAAATCAGGCCTGATTCACCTTTTGCCCACTTTTCGAGGCTTAAAGAATGAAAATCCACACACTCACTTGAGAGAATTCTATATGGTCTGCTCAAGCATGAAACCACAGGGAGTAACCGAATATGAAATTAAACTTCGGGCCTTTCCTTTTTCTTTAGTTGATACAGCAAGAGAATGGTTATTTTACTTACCCTCCAGTTCTATTACAACGTGGGATGAGTTATCTCATATTTGCAAAATTTTTGATGTGTGGGGTATCGATTTTATAGGTCCTTTCGTTTCGTCTTTCGGTAATTTTATATACACTTAGCTGTAGATTACGTCTCTAAGTTTATAGAGGCAAAAGCCACTCGCAATGATAATGCTAAGACTATAGTTGACTTTCTTAAAAGTTCTATCTTTTCCAGGTATGGCACTCCACGAGCATTAATCAGTGACAAAGGAACTTATTTTTGCAATAAGCTCGTAAGTGCACTTATGGAGAAATATGGAGTGACTCAACGAATTGTCATTGCTTACCATCCACAAACAAACGGGCAAGCTGAAGTGTCAAATCGTGAAATCAAGTCTATTTTGGAAAAGATTATTAAACCTAACAGAAAGGATTGGAGTTTGAGACTAAATGACACACTTTAGGCTTATAGAATAACTTACAAGGGACCAATAGGCATGTCACCTTACCGACTCGTTTTCAGTAAACCGTGCCATCTCCCGGTCGAATTAGAGCACAAGGTACTTTGGGCAGTTAAACAATGTAATATGGAGATGGAGACTGGAGGAAGGGCTCGGAAGTTGGACATCCAAGAACTTAAGGAAATTAGAAACGATGCATATGAAAATGCATGAGTTTATAAAGAAAAGACGAAGGCGTTTCATAATAAGTTAATCACTAGGAAGCAGTTTTCTATAGGACAAAAAGTTCTCCTATACGACTCCACCTTAAAAATTTTCGCTGGTAAGCTTCGATCCAAATGGATAGGTCCATTTACTATTACTAATTTATTCTCGAATGGTGCAGTGGAAATTCAAAGCGAAGAAACTCAGAAGTGCTTTAAGGTGAATAATCAACGACTGAAACCCTTTTACGAGAATTTTCAAACGCACACAATTGAGGAGATTGTTCTCGAGAAGCCTAGAACTTGAATAACATGTCATCGAGCTAATGACGTTAAACAAAGCGCTGTTGGGAGGCAACCCAAAACTTTCCTTTATGCAAATAAAATTTTTGAAGGTAAAATGTAAAGTGAAAATGCATGTCGAGGATCGGTTCTGTCTAAGGAAAGACTTGGTACTTAATGTCCATTGTGACTCACCTTTCTTTCCCGGGAACTTACCTGGTGCATTTATCACAACTATTTTACTAAATCCCATAATCTTGTTTTTTAATAATTTATTTCTTGAATATTAAGCATAGCATTAGCTAAGTTATAAATTCGAGAAATAAAAATTACACATTTTATTTTATTTTTATTTTTATTTTTTCTTCTTTCTATTTTATTTTATTTTGCAGGTAGACTTTCCAAGACAAAATTGAAGCCCCCATGTCAGCCCACAAATTTCCTTTAATTTCAGCTAAGGCCCAATCCACCTACCTACCATTTAACACCGCGGACACACCTCACACTGTCTATTTTCGCTTGCTTGGTAAATTTAGGTTATTGGTTTGCTATTTGGTTTCAGCATATTTTGCGGTCAAATCGGCCGCTCATTTTTGGCACATACGTCACACATTTAGCCTCCAATTTGAATCCATAAGCTATCAATTTTAGTTCTTTAAATTCTTTAGATACATACTGCTTGGATTCTATGGGGTTACTTGTCGGTACCCCTTCTTTTTATTTTGTCCCTCTAAGTACGAGGAAGGATACATAGAGTGTTTCGACAAAGGCAGCTGCACGGAACAGAGCCTCCCACGTCTGTCGAAACTTGATTAACCCGAATCGAGGAAGGACTCGCCTCTTTACGCACCTTAGTGACAAACATTCTCACACACCTACGAGGCAACCCTCCACGACGTTGAAATACATAAGGAGTTTCTTTTTCCTTTCCCTACTTACTTTTACTTTTTATCCTTTAATTAATTCAAATTACATTGGGACAATGTAAAATACGTAGGGGGAAGGGAACATATATTGGTTCTATTTTGCTTATCCGTTGTCGCCGCTTTTGCATGTTTCTCGCGAAAGGTAAATAATTCCCTTGATAAATTGGGATGATACACTTGTGGTTTGACCTATCTAACTATTTAGTTCTTTACATATAAACTTTTCAATAGCCTTGACTTAATGCAAAAAAAAAAAGAATAATAATACTCCTCTGATACGAATGTTAAGAGTAAAAATTGGGGTTGTACACCAGATCGAGTAACCGGAATGTGGTGCTTGAGATGTCATCACAACTCATGTAAAAAGTTTCGTGTGGCTGTCAAATTTCTTTGCACTCACTCCGCTAAAAGGCTATCACGAGTAGGGCGAAATAACCCGGCTAGAGACTTCTGAATCGAGTAATTGGAACATGGTACTTGGGTTGTCATCATGTCTCGCGTAAAAAAATTCGAAAATTTTCTAAGTACAAAAATAAATACAAATAATAAAATGAAGGGTAGGTCCTTCTTATTTCTTAGGCTAGGTTATTTTAGATGATAATATGTAATGAGTAAATTGTTGAATTGTGCAAACCATGGGGCTCAAGTCCTATTATGGAGGAATTTTTTCCTTTTGCAGATACATACAAAATGCTCGAGGACTAGCATCAGCTAAGTAGGGGGATTTGATTAAATACTGAAGTTACCTATTTTATGTAATTAAATTGGTCAATTTATGAGAATGCACCACTAATTTTTCCATGATTATATTAAATTTTATACAGGGGTGCAATTTGGGGCTAAATAGAATAAAAAGGAAATAATTGGACTAGATTGAATGAAGAAGCAAAAGAAGGGGGTCGAAATGGAATTTCAAAAAGATGTAATTGGCTGAAATTTTCTGATTGACTTAGTAAGAGATTATGTAGGGATTTATTTTGTTCATGGGAATATTTTTCCCTAAATTTATGCACTTTCTATGTATAGTGGCTTTAAATTAGGAAAGTTGGCTCAAAGCCACTAGTATAAATAGGTGGTATTATGTTCATTCCAGAATGAAACTTTCATCTTTTGAATATAATCTCTCCTTCTTTCTCACGAAATTATTTGTTGTCTTTGATTCCTTTTACTTTCAATTTATTAATTTCCAGCTTGTCACCAACCTACACCACTTACATTTTCTTTTTCAAACATTTTTCTCATTCCTAGTAAGCTAAAACCATTTTATACCCAAACAAAATTCCAGCCACATACTTAAACCACCCACTTTTATCCATTTCAACCCTATTTCATTTATCCAACCCTCTCCAGATATGCCCAACTCCCATATGCCCCAAACTTTAGCCAATTAAACCCATTTCAACTTTAGGTTGATGCTAACTTCGTCAAGACCTGTAAGTTACGAACCCGAGCAATTTAACTCCTAAATTCTAGTATTTATTATTTATCGGGATTAAGAGTATGATTTCGTCAACTCACAAAGTCAAATCAACACTAAGTCAAAAAGGATGTTGTTTGAGTTAGTGTGGTTAGACGTACAATTGGAATTCCAAAAAGATCGATTGTCTAATCGGTTTTTCGTGAACATATTGGCATGCCAAGTGGGGATTGTTGTATGGTTCCGTCAAGGGAAGTAGTAACCGAATTTAAATGTCTTCGCGGTTGAGGGAATTGGTTCGAGCTAGGCTCTTCTAGAGCGTAAAGCTGCCGGAGTTCTAAATCACGAACGTTTCGTAGGTTGTTCGATCGGCAAGGGTTAGTTATAGGACGTTTCATAACTAATTTACACAAGGAAAAGTTGGTGTCCGAGGCGTCCTTGGTAGCTATAACTAGCTTATTGGAAAAGAGGAGTTCATCTAATTTTGAGGATCGGTTCAAAGACGAAAAACCGTGCCTGAAGCTAAGCTAAATTTAATTGATTTTTCTTCAAAATTACTTAACTGTTTTTCTTATTTAATTGTCTTCAGCTTTTACCTTTTACACATTTTTTTCTCTGTTTATTTCAGGTTTCATATTTTATCCCCCCAAACTTATTGGGCACGGCAACTGCCCAAACATAAATCAGGTCGAGAGAGAAACAATTTTCAGTAAACTCAGTCTCTGAGGGATCGACCCTACTCCCTATACTGCTCAAATTTGCAAATTAAGTTTAGGATTATATTGGTGGAATCGACAACCATCAGAGGTTAACAGTCCTAATTTGATTATTGCATGAATTGCCCGAAGTAGAATAATAATATTATTGGAACTAGAAATTCTATCGTGTGTAAAAATAACGTATCTAGAACATAAAAGTGTGTTTTAAAATAACATACAAGAAATAATAAAATTTATCATTTGAAAGTAATTAATAATAACATGTTAAATATGTAGAATATTGAAATAGGAAAATTTTGATTAATTTGCAAGTAAAACGAAATTTAAACACATAAATACACCACATTAATAATACCATATGAGTACAACTGTTTTTCATGTCGTTCTCATTAAATTTGAGCTGGTGTCAACTCAATTAACAACATTATTAATATATACAAACTAATGAATGTAACGAATTGTGCATATTAAAATAAAAACGTATGAAAAATATTAAAATGAAACTTTGGTTGAGTGGTAAATTTAAGGTATTACAAGTCCAATTGTTGTGTGTTCAAATCTCACTCTAAGTGTATTTTTTATTGGTAACTTCCAGGATTGCGTTGGTGCTCAGTTGACTCGTACAATAGTATAGATATACAATTTAAAAGATAATAACTTGTGTATATTAAAATAAAAATTCATAAAAAATAAAATGAAGTTTGGCGAGTGGTAAATTTATGATTTTACTAATCCAATTGGCATGGGTTTAAATCCCATCATATACATATTTTTATTAGTTTTTGTAAAATAAAGAGACTAAAGTACCATCAAATAATATAACTTATTTTAATTACAAGAATATATTTAATTGATTTTACTAATCCAATTTGGTGCGTGATTAACTCATGACACCAACTTAATCAGGAACTTAAATAATAGTATAGATTAACCATTTGGGTTAAGCAACCTACTGAAGTCCAAGGTTTTTAGAATTGAACTGGTTAAGTCATCAATTTTTCAGTCCAATCGGTTCAATTAAAAAATCATTAAAATGTTAAAAATAAAAAAAAATGGTTCAACCGTCAATTCAAACTGATTTTTTAACCAATTCAATTAGTTTGTATTGATTTCTAATCCAATCGGTTCGATACCGTTCTCCAAACTAATATCTCAATTAATTTTCAATCCAATCAGTTCAATCCGATTCAAACATCATTCATTTAGAGAAAATTTAATCCCAAAATAAAATATAAAAAAATTAGGTTTAAAATGATAAATGTTTGAAAATTTTAGAAGAGTAACGTAATTTAAACTAAAAATATTATTTTATTAATATTTTAATTTGATTAATCAAAGTCATGATTCTCAAAATATTTTATCCATTTAGCATTGTTTTTATGATTGAAAAATAACTTTCAACCTTAAAAATGCAAATATTGTGTAGGTTTTGTTGGGTTTTTTTAATTACTCTAGTTTTTTTGTCAAATTTTTAAATCATTTATCAATTGTGCGTTATATTAATTGATTTTAAGCTTATTTGAATACAATGCTTGTAACACTCTTTACCCGAGCTCATAATTAAACCTGAACAATGAATGTCCCATTTTCAAGTAAATCACTTTACCAAAGTCTAAGTTATTCATTCATGTCCCACTCATCATTCAGGCCTATTTAAGGTTTTTTTTAAATGTTCTTGTTCCATCTGTAAACTTTTCTTAGGACTTGGTTTCGAGTAAAGGTCATTTAGGGTCCATTTTAAAGCAAAACAAGAAAATTTCCAGTCAAGGTCTGTATTTCTCGAGACAATAATCTACATGTCTCAAGACATATTACTATAGTACTGTAGCAAATTTGGTTTTGAAATTTGATTGTCTCGAGAAAAAAGTGCATATGTCTCGATACATGACCCTAGGATTGTAGTATTTTAGATTCAAAATTGACCTTTCTCGAGACTTCGACTCTTATGTCTTGAGACCTAGAACAAGGGATCCATAAATCAAGTTGTAAACATTGCAGAAACAATATCTAAACATCCTTATTTCATTTTCATACATTCTTAGTCACTTTTCAAGCTTAAAATTTCACTAAAGGTCAATCTAATCTTCACAAGTTCATTTTAACTTCTTATACATATTAGCAATTCCATATATTGTATCAACTTCTTAGCATTACAATTCTTTTATTACTTTCCTCATTCTCCTTGTAACAACCTGATTTTCAATGGTGCCAGAAAAAGACAAATTTGAAACCCATTTTCGTAAATTGGGTTCGTAAATATTAAATATTAATATTTACGGAGTTGTATAAAAGTTTATTAAAGTTTGGTCCTTCGTTTTTTTGTCTATTAATTGTTTAGTTAGGATACATAGACTAAATTGTAAAAGTCTTATCGCTATAGGGTTTTAATTTGCCAAAGACTTAGGGACTTAAATTGCAATTAACCGTTTTAGAAATGTTATAGTGGACGGTAAGATTGAGAACTTTTAAGTTTGATTAATGTTAACTTTAGTTAGTTAATTAATTAAAATAAGTTTTAATATAACTATATATATTATTTGGTGGTGGAAAGAAAGATAAATTCTTGTCTTCTTCAACACAACCGTCTACCATAAGTGTTTAAGAAAAGGTATAATGAGTTTCAAAGTTTCAGTCCTTATTTGGTAAGCTTAACTAAGCCATTTTATTATAATTTTTATGTTTTTAAGGTCATGGGAGCATGATTTAGTTAGTTTATGTACCAATTTGTAAAATTGTTGAAGTTTTGATAGTTTTCATTGTTGATTTTTGAAGAAATTGGTGTTAAATTTATAGATTTTAAGCTTACATATGAAAAAGGACTAGATTGTAATGTTTAAATTATTTGTTTTGTGCATAAGACTAAAGTGAATAAATTGTAAAATTTATGTGAAATTTTAGTGATAATAGATGTTAGAGGGACTGTAATGAATGGAATTGAAATCATTCTAAAACTGAGACTCAAAATTGAAAGATATGGTTATTTAATGTCATGATATAATGTCATGATATAATGTATAAATGTTTCATAGGTTCATTAATGTCATGATATAATGTATAAATGTTTCATAGGTTCATTAATATCATGATATAATGTATAAATGTTTAATATTGATGAATTGAATGAAATAATTGTGTAGATCAAGAATTGGATAAAACCGAGATAATCAGGAAAAAGCTAAAATTATTGATTAGTCCTTGAAGATTCAACTTGTTTGTTGTGTTGACCAAGTAAGTTCATAAGGTATTTATGTATTTAAATAGTTATGTGTTTAATTTGTGTAACTATGTTGGATTGTGATGAATTGGTTGTGAATTGTATGAAATGTGAGATTTGGACTAAATTGTAAAATGATTATTATAATTGAAAAATAGGCCCGTGTGAACTAAGTAAAGGTTAGGATACGATTGACATGCTAATAGGGTTTTGTGTGTACTAGTACAGGATTGATTATAGATGATTGTCAAGGTCCAACATTTGTTGCGGATACTCAAATACACGTGATACAAGTTTAGCCCGAATGAGCAACCTATTGTCACTTTAAAGGATTAAGCTCGAATGGCTAACCTAACATGTATATATATTCAGCTTGGATAAGCAATCGAATGTATTGTTATAAAGGTTTAGCCCGGAAGGGTAACATGACACAAATATACTTAGCTCGGATGGGCAATTGGTGTGATGTAGATACTTATGTATCCGAGTCCATTTACTAAGGTTCATCGAGTGAAACAATTTACATGAATTGATAAATTGAAATGAGTTTGAATAAGGTATTGAAATATTGACTTTAGCATGTATGCAATTTTATCATTTCACGATTGATTTGTTAATCAATTTGACATGAATTGGCATGATAAGTGATTGTGGTATCATATGTTTTATTTATAAGTTAAAACTTTCCTTATTGATGTGTGATTTGCCATGTCTAGCCAAACTATGTCAAGATAAGTACCTTATTCTTTTTAATTGAAAGATAAGGTAAGTTTTAACTTGTAAATACCTTATTCTTTTTATTCCTTGTGAACTTACTAAGCATCTTGTAAGCTTACCTAGTTAGTTTTCCTTTTTCCTTGTAGATCATCACCTTGCAGAACATGTCAAGTGGGATCATTCTGAAGCTCGCACTATCCTATCACTGAATCGGTAGTTATGTGATCATTTTGAGTCTAGGGTTGTGACATGTAACTATAAGGTGTTTTGATGTTATCCTAATATATAAGTTGTGGTGAATTGAATAACTTGGTATGTTATGTTGCTTATGGTAAATGAGTATATTATGCATGATTTAACATTGATGATGCCTAGTTGAAACGGTATAATTTGATTGATATGCTTGAAATGTGTATGGCATATGAATTGATATGAAATAAGGTAGGATTGATAACTTGCTTGTGTTGGAAAATCAGGTTTGGAAAACATAGCGAAAAATAGATTTAGGAAAAAACCAGAGTTTTAAAAGTTGTTTCCAAAACAAGAACTTGGTTGTGATATCTAAACTAATAAACACTTAATCAAAATTATACATTTTTTATTCGTCTAGGATTAATGCTTCGACCGAGTAGTCTTTTCCGCTATCCTCAAGCTCAAGTCTACCGAGTGTGGGCTTGCTTCGAATCAAAAAAATTTTAACAAAAATTACCAATGGGTTAATTTCACAATTTCTCAAAACTTTTGGGCCAAGTTATAAATAAGAAAAATATCTCTAGAAATTTTCTAAAATAATCTCTTTAGATAATTTTCTCTTTACAACTTTCTCTTGAATTCGAGTGTGTGAAATAATAACCCAAGACTTTCTTTATATAGGGAGAGTTTATAGAGTTTAAATATGATTAAACTTAATCATTTTAATATTTAATTAATATAATACTTATCAAGATAAATATGAGATTAAATTAATTTTTTATTAAATAAAACAGGAGCAAGGCTTTTATTAATTCAAAGTAAGGACTTATACAACAAAGTAACCAAAAAAACTTAGGCTCAAAGCAAAACAAATAAACCTAGGACTAAAATAAAAACACAAAGAAATAAAAGGAAACTAAAAAGAAACAAACTTAATAATAACTAACATTCATTGCCTACTCCCTTGAAAATCGGATAGCCCGTCACACCCAAGATCTACAACAACTTTTCCCAGACAGTTCTCATTTCCTATTATCACAAAACTATTCATTTACCTTATTCTCTAGATTTGCTAGATTCACCATGTTTTCTCATGAAACTTATCACCTCGAGGAAGAAACCTGTTCTATCCATGGATTTTCTGAATTTGTCAAGTTCTCTGATGGATTTATCGACCTGAATCGCCTTCGCGAAACTCGACATTGAAACCAGAAGGTAAAACTCCTCATCCCTTTGTAGGCTTTCTGTAGCTAATCGATCTGCTAATTTATTTGTATTCCGATGAGAGTGTTGAAATTGGATTTTGCTAAACTTACTCACTAACATAACATATCTGATAAATGGGCTTATAACTTATTTGTCGTTAAGGGCTGATGTGCATTATTTTATGACCGTGATGGAATCCCCCTCTACAATAACCTTTCTCAAAACTAATCCTTCGCACGCTCTTACTGCATCTAAACATACAAGAGCCACTACGACAAATGCAGAGATGATATTCGCATGCAACATTGCCATAGAGGCTAAAACCTGACCCATTGAATTCCGGATGACCACCCGAGAGCCAGATCTGGAGTTTACTTGATCGAAAGCTACATCAAAATTGGCTTTGTACACCCCTGATGGTGGTGGAACCCAGTCCTCTGCCCTTCTAATACTAGTAGTACTCTGCTCTTTGCATCTATCTATTTCGATAATGAACTGTGTAATAAATCTAGCTATTTCACTACTGGTTTTGACTATCTTTTCATTGATTTTTTTATTCCTCTCAGTCCACAGGAACTATAGGGTGCAACAAAATATTCGAGATTGAACTATTGATCTAGTCTTGAACACCCAAGTAATCCATTCCCTACATTCACGCACCATCAGACATAACCCATTGAATACCTGCTACCCGCAAACACTTACTGATACAGAACATTGACAAAACACATGCCCCAAGGTTTCTGGTCCAGCACCACCCGAAGCCAAATGTTTTCGTATTAAATTCCACATAGTTGGAACAAAATTATTCGAAATACGCCAGATTATAATCTTAAATTTTGTAGGTAGATCTAGCTTCCATAGCTTATTGTAGAAAATAGTAGATGAGGCCTGTAAATTATTTAAATTAGGGTTAGAATACCTGAATTTTAATACTTTATAGGCTCCTTTTACGGAGAACTCTCTTGACTGATCGCAACTCTAAACCAACTCATCATTGTGGGGAAAGTATGCCAAGGGGATTCGAAAATTACATCTCTCTTCCATTCTCTTTTGTCACTATCAATAATGTCTGCTACTAACTCCAATCGACTATCAATAATTGGATGAATCAAATTAAAATTTAAAGAACCAGGGATCCATGCATGATTGTGAATAGACACCCTATCCCCTGTTCCTATGTGCCAACATGGCCCATCCTTAAAAACTTTTTTAGTCACCCAAATACTTCTCCAAGTGTAAGAGGCACCAACCTTTAAATCTGAACAAAGAAAATCACTAGTAGGGTAGCATTTCGCCTTTAGAACTTGCAATAACAAAGTATCAAGTCTAGTAATAAGACGACAACCCTGTTTAACCAACAAAGCCACATTAAATCTAGCAAAATTCCTAAACCCTAAACCCCTTTCGTCCTTGGGGACACACAATTTCCCTCATTTACACCAATGAATTACTCTTTTACCGTGAGCTTTTTGTCACCAAAACCTAGTCACAATACTCTCCATCTCATCACAAAGAGATTTAGGAAGGAGAAAGCAAGCCATAGTATAAGTAGGGATAGCTTGACGAACTGCTTTAATAAAAACTTCCTTACCACCCTGCGATAGAAACTGTGTACTCCAGTTTTCAATTTTCTTCTTCATCTGATCCTTTAGCAATTGGAACGAGGCCTTTTTCTGTCTTCCTACCAAATTGGGCAGGCTTAGATGCCTTTTCGAATTTTTGGACACCCGAACTCCTAACTCATTCGTAATCTATCCCCGAACTGCTGTGATTGTATTGGTACTAAAAAATACTGTAGACTTATCAAAATTAATGAATTGTCTCGAATTCAACTTGTACTCATTCAAGACATCTTTTAGTACCTTAGCTCACCTAGGAGTAGCTTCACCAAATAAAATGCAACTATTCGCAAACAAGAGATGAGTTATACACGGCCCATTCTTGTTAGCCCTAGCCTCTCGAGAGAGTCCATCACGCTTTACAAGCCCCATAAGGGAGGATAATCCTTTACTGCAAATAAGAAAAAGAAAAGGGCTAAGAGGGTCCCCTTGCCACAAGCCTCTTGATGGTTGGAAAAAAGGCCTCCTTTTCAAGTTAGATTAACCGAGTATAAAACTGTTGTTATACACTTCATGACTAAAGTTATCCATGACGTCAAAAGCCCATCCTTTCCATCATACTGCTCAAGAAAACCCATTCCACCATATCATAGGCTTTACTCATGTCCAATTTCAACGCCATGAGTCATTTTTTGCTAATCCACTTTTGTTTGAATGTATGCAAAAGTTCATATGCAACCAACACATTATCCAAAATCAACTTACCTAGTACAAACGCGCTTTGGGCTTTATCTATGCACTTATCTAACCACTTGCTAAAACAGTTAGCAACAACTTTAGTAATTATTTTATACAGAACATTACATAGACCAATAGGCCGAAAATTAACCATTGCTATCGGGTTAGCAATTTTCAGTATCAAGACAATACTTGTAGCATTTAACTCATTCAAGGTCATCCCGTTATTAAGAACCTTAAGGCAAAAATTACTAACTCCTTCCCCACAATATGCTAACACTTCTAAAAGAATATTACCGAAAAACCATATCTACCCGGAGCCTTCGTTGGACCCATTCCTTTCAAGGCTCCAAAAACCTTTTACTCAGTAAAAGGCTTATTCAAATCTGAGATAACCTCATCTATTATACATCAATCCACCCCTAAAAGAATGTGGGATATATCATCTAAACTATTTGATGAAGTAAAAAGATCCTCAAAATACCTTAATGTGACTTGTGCCATTTGAGCATAACCAGTAACCAAACTTCCGTCCCTGTTTTCCAATGCATTAATGCCATCAACCCCCCTCCTCTGATATGCACACTTATGAAATAAGTTATGTTCCTATATCCACACTTCAACCAATTCTCCCTTGCCCTTTGCTTCCAGAACCTGTTCTGCTTTTTTATCTCACAATTTAAATAAACTTTAATATTAACAATTTCTCTCAAAATGTCATCATCATGTTCAACCTCCAAAAGTTCTTTTAGACATCGCGTCAATTCCTTCTTTCTGTCCGAATTCTCAAATCTTTTCTTCTGAGCTCAATTTTAAATGCCAAGGCGAAGACTCTCTAATTTGGAAGGAAGAGATCCCAAAAATTGACCCCAAATTTCCACGACCTCTGCATCAAATCATGGCTCTAAAATCCACCAAGCTTCAAACTTGAAAAAGTTGGGTCTCACCTACGCCGATTGAATTGCAGAATGAATTAACAAAGGAAAATTATCAGAATAAGAATGCGTTAAATGCTGAATAGATGTTGGAGTAAAACATTCCATCCATTTGCCATTTGCCACTCCTCTATCCAATCTCTTTCTGATGTTGTTCACTATAGAATTTCCCCTCTCTCAGGTGAACCAATGACCCGAATAACCGAAATCAAACAATTCACAATCTTCTAAAGCACTACGAAACTATTCTATGTGTTGTTCATCCATTGGAAGCCCACATCTCTTCTCATAAACATACAATACCTCATTAAAATCACCATATATTAACCATGGTAGCTACTTGTCCAATCTTAACTTTCGTAAATCATTCCAAGAACCCACCTTATTTGACTCATACGGTGAACCATAAAAACTAGTAAATCGCCAATCAACACTAACATCAGAACAACAAATCTGCACATCAATAAAGGAACTTGAAAAACTTCTTAGCTTGACTTGGATATCC
Organism: Gossypium raimondii; assembly: GCF_025698545.1. Classification (NCBI taxonomy): domain Eukaryota; kingdom Viridiplantae; phylum Streptophyta; class Magnoliopsida; order Malvales; family Malvaceae; genus Gossypium; species Gossypium raimondii. The sequence continues at coordinate 7,946,626 of NC_068575.1, forward strand.
TTCTTCTAAGCAAGACACAACCCCTCTTTACTTCATACTGCGCTCATTCTAAAACCTTATGTGAAACCACATCGTTGATGAACTAACACTATTTTTTTATCAATTTTTATCTTCATCAAGAAGACCATATGGGGTTTATGCAACCTCAGCATCCGCTGAAGCCTGCGCACTGCCCGAGGGTTCCCCAGCCCACGGACATTCTAGTAAAAGATTTCATTACGACTGATCAGCATACCCTCTGGCAACCGTCGATATATACTCAGATGTAAAACAAACCTTTTTAGAAGAAAACTCTACTTCACAACCATCTTCACTAACCATGTAACAGCCCGTTTTAAGCGAAATCAGAACAGTGGTTTTGGGACCAAAATTTGACTTTAGAAAATTTATGTTATTATTTTATGTTCAACTGTATGATAGAAATATAGTATAAAATTTTCGTTAAGAAATTTTACAGTTTACATACCTAATTTCATGAAAATGACTGAATTGCATTAAGTGTAAAAGTTGAATTCTAATAGCTATTGGTATTAATAGATATAGAATTTTAAATTTGAGGTCCTTATATAGTAAAAGACCATTAAAATGCTTAGTGGTTAAGCATGAATAGTCATAATTGGAAATTTAATGAATTATTAAGAGTAATTTTGGAAATTAATGATTTAAGTTAAAATAAATAAAGTAAAAATAATTTATTCTCATCATCATCCACCAAAAAAAAAAAAGAAAGAAACCTAGCCATGGAAGCTTGAAATATTAGCAAGCTTGTTTTTCTCAATTAGGTATGTATTATTGTCCCGTTTTTACTGATTTCTATGTTTCAGAAATTGTAGTAGCTTAATCTAGCTAGCTCGTGGATTAATTTGCAAAATTGTTAAAGTATTAGGGTTTTTCCATTGATGAGTATGCTTGAATTTTGAAGTTTTATGATAGAAAATGAAAGGTTGTTGTTAGATAAACAACTTTTATAAAGAGAATTTTGATGAAATTATCAATTAGGGATTAAATTGAAAAGATGATAAATTTATGGTAAAATTTGTAAATTTTATGAAATATATGGGCTGCTATTAATAGGTATAAAAATCGACTAGGCTTGAGTAAGGATTAAATTGTATGAATTTTATTTTCCGAGCCTAGGGACTAAATTGCAATGAATTAAAAGTATAGGGGCAAAATAGAAATTTTTCCAAAAATATGTTTTGGACTAAATTGAATATGAATTATATTGAATTGAGTTAAATTCATTTGTATATATTCGATTAGACCTAGTACGGAAAAAATATCGGATTAGTCGCATTCATATCTACGTACATTGTTGAGGTAAGTTCATGTAATTAAATTGTACATTAAATTGTGTTATATTGAATTATTGTTTTTGAATTGTACAATTTCCATGAAAAAATACCAGTTGTATATTTTACGATTACCGAGTCCCGTTTGAACTTTATGAAATTCATGGGATACAAATGACGTGTCATTAGGGTTATTGATTTGGTTGGGGTCCTGCATGTGTTGCGGACATACCATAGCTCTTATGAGCTTCCTGTTATTCAGCTCGCATGAGCTTCTCGTTATTCAGCTCAAAAAAGCTTAATATTTATAGCTCGTATGAGCATACATGAACATGAATTGACAAATTACAGTTCATTACACCTCATGTGTACTACCCGTGCATCCAATGATATTTTAAATGGTTTAACATGCACAGTTCTGTTATGAAATCATATGAGTTTGATATGAACTATTATCGGTATATACATCAAATACGTGAAATATGATTATTTGATGAATTCAACCATGTGTGTTGGATTTTATATGTGACTTTCATGGCTAATATGTTGGTGATATATGATGTTTACTTACCTATTTTATGGAAATATGGTAAGTTAAATTTTGTATTATACGAACTTACTAAGCTTAAATGCTTGCTCTGAGTTATTTTCCATTTTTTATAGTAACTCGGAAGCTCATTCGGGTTGGAAGCTGGTCGGAGCTATTTCACACTATTCATCGGCTCTTTTGGTACTTTCAGTAAATTAATTCCGGTTATAATGGCATGTGTAAGATATTTTGGCCAATGTTGGTATATAAATGTTTTGTTAAGACAAGCCATTTGAATGGCTTGCGTTTGATATATTTTGATGTGTTTATATATGTGGTCTTAACATATTTAATGTGTGTTTGATATGGTTGAATGATGGAAAACTTTTAGGTATATTGATGATTATATTTGGTACAATTATGCATATATACATTTGGTTTGGTTATCTAGGTAAATATGGATATTTGGTTGACATGCTCTTAATTTGCCATTTGAAGTGCCTAAGGGCATATTGGTTGTATGTTGTGATAATACATGTTTAGGACTTGATTTTTACTTGATTTGAATGTCTTTTTATGGCTTGTTAACATGCAAATTGTTGTGTTTAGGTTGGTACAAAATTGGATGAAAAATGTGGCTTGGAAATGACCTATTTTTCACCACACGGGAAGAGACACGGGCGTGTATCTCAACCGTGTGTGACACACGGCCAAGTGATACGACCGTGCGTGACACACAGCCAGGTGACACGGTCGTGTGTGTAACAACTCATTTTTAGTGAAATCGGAACACTAGTTTCGAGACCACAAATCTGAGTCCAAAAGAAAATTTATTTTAAAATTATTTTATGGTATGCCGTATGATAGGAATATCGTATAAAAAATTTCGTTAAGAAAATTTTACCGATTAAATGTTTAATTGATAAAAGGATCAAATTGCATGAAATGCAAAAGTTGAGTTTTAGTAGCTATAAGTATCAAATAGCTATGGAATTCAAAATTTGAGGTCCTTATATGGCAAATAGACCATTAAGAGGAGTTAGTAGATACGTATGATGATTCATCCATGGAAAATGAAGAAAAGAAAAGGACTAAATTGGAAAGTAAATAAATAAAAGATGATAAATAAAGTAAATATCTAATATCATCATTTTATATCATCTTTCCCAATTAAAAGACATGGAAACCCCTAGTTTTTTGGCGTTGAGTTCAAACAAGTTGTTTTGGCTCAATTAGATATGAATTATTGTCTCGTTTTTAGTAATTTTTATGTTTTCGAGATCGCAAAAGCTTAATTTAGCTATCTTGGGGAGTAATTTGTAAAACTATCAAAGTACTAGGATTTTTCCATTGATGAATATGCATGAATTATGAAATTTATGGTAGAAAATAAAAGGTTGTTGATAGATAAACAACTTTTGTAATGTGAATTTTGATAAAATTATGATTTAGGGACTAAATTGAAAAGTCGTAAAATTCATGGAAAAAGTCTAAATTTTATGAAATACATGGGTTGCTATTGTGATATGTAAAAATTATTTAGGCTTGGAATAAGAATTAAATTTTAAGAATTTTATTTTCCGAGCTTAGGGATAAAATCGTAATTAAATAAAAAGTATAGGGGCAAAATGGTAATTTTGGCTAGGATGTGAATTGAATTGAATTGTTTATGAATTGTATTAAGTTGAGTTAAATTTACTCATATATATCCGGATAGACCAAATACTGAATTAGACCGTGGAAAAGAAAAAGTATTAGATTAGTAGAAATTGCATACACGAACACTTATCGAGGTAAGTTCGTGTAACTAAATTGTGTATATTTATATGTTAAAATTGAATGTTGAATATGTGAATTGTATACATGCCATATATATGAAATTGATCACATATCCAATAATGCCCGATAAGTATTAAGTCTTGTTTGAATAAATGAAATTCGATGGATATAGGGTTCTCGAATTGGTTGTGGTCCTGCATATGTTGCGGACACACCACAACTCGAAAGAGGGTCCCGTTATTAGCCCTCTCAAGCTTCCTGAAATACGGTTCCTGCGAGCTTTCCGTTAATAGCTCTTCGGAGCATCCTCCCGAATATGAATTGACGAATTTCAGATTCGTACACTTCGCGTGTACTACCTGTATGTCCATCGATATTTCATATGGTTAACATGCAAAGTTCCGATATAAGCTAAGATAAGTTTTGGATGAAATATTATCTGTGTCTACCTGGAATTACATGGAAATGGTTATATGATGAGCTCAACTTGCTTCTTGATATTTACATAAAGTAAATGATTAACATTTTTAATGAGGTTATATGTGATTAGGCTAAATGTCAAATTTCTTTTGATGAATTTTGCATGTTTACCTTAAATGTAAATGAATAGTAAGTTAATTTCCCGTTATACGAACTTACTAAGCATTAAATGCTTACTCTATTTTCTTTCCTCTGTTTTATAGTACTCAGAGGCTCGTAAAGGTTGGAAGCTGGTCGGAGCTATGTCACACTATCCATCGGACTTTTCTATATAAATATAGCAAACTAATTTTGGTTGTAATGGCATGTATAGGTTAAATATGACCAATGATGGCAATGTAATGTTTGGTTGTAATTAGCCATTGGGATGGCTAATGAATGACATGTGTTGATGTGTTTATATATGGTCTTAATGTGTTTGATGAATTTTTGAATTGGTTAAATGATGGAGATTATATAGGTTCATTTAATTGATTTGAGTTAGTATAATTAGTAAGATTGGTATGTATGTGATTTGGATCTCTTAGGGGAAATTGAATACTTAGACATATGGGATATTATAACATGTATTGAACTTGGTTTTGCCTTGATTTGGATGTATTGAATTGGCTTGTGAATGTGTTAAAGTGTGATTTTAGGTGGAAGACAAATTGGGTGAGAAATAAGGCTTGGAAATGACTTATTTTGTCTACACGGGTAGATACACGGGCGTGTGTCTCAGCCGTGTGTGATGCACGGCCTAGAACATGGGCGTGTGTATTGGCTATATGTCCCCTGCATCTTTAAAATTTCAAAACAGAGTACTCAGAATTTATCACACGGCCTAGCACACAGGTGTGTGTCCCCTGCACCTTGGCAAAATTGTAAGATTTTGTGAAAAATTCTCTGATTACCTGGTTTAGTCCCGACTTGTTTCTAGCGTATGTTTTGGGACTCGATGGCTAATATAAGGGACTTTATGAATAATTTCTGACATAAATGTTAAATAATATAAAATGAATGTATTTGATTTGTAAATTCTGGTAATGCTTCGTAACCCTGTTCTTGCGACAAATATGGGTTAGGGGTGTTACAATGTGTCCCCTGTATCTTTTAAATTGCGCAAGTCAGTATGCTCACACGGCCTAGCATACGGGCATGTGGTTTGGACGTGTGACCCAAGTCAGAGAGTTACATGGGCACGGACACGGTCGTGTATCCTATCTCGAATGCCCACACGGCCTAGGACACGGGCGTGTCTCCTGACTGTGTGAGTCACACGGCCTGGCCACACGACCATGTGTCCCCTGCAACTTTGAAAATTTTCAATGTTTTTCGAAAAAAAATTTGAGCACCCGATCTAGTCCCAACTTGTTCCTATCGTGTATTTTGGGTCCCGATGGCTCATATAAGGGACAATATGTTTGATTCTGATTGATTTTTTTATATGAATGCTATATTATATGAAATGTTTGATTAATTGATCTATAAAATCCAGTAATGCTTCGTAACCCTGTTCCGACGATGAATTCGGGTTAGGGGTGTTACAAACCATTACCATAATCCTCTTAAATTTTCCTTTCTTTCATCGTACCTGATCGTCTCCATCCACCCCAGTAGACTAACCTCATTCACCTTTCTCTTTTCCTTGTCTCCTCCCCTATTATCGATGCCGGGCCTCTCACATCATAACGAAGGCGCTTCCAACTCTTCCTTGATTGAGCAGTTCGAATCTTCTCACTAGAACTATATTTCACCCTCTTCTAAAATTAAATCAGACCCACTTTCTATCTCCAAACTATCATGTTCCATACCAACAACATCAGTCTTCTTATCAACCAGAACTTCTTTTTCATCCAACTTTTTACTCTTATCTTAATTTTGAAATTCGCGTTCCCTCAAGAGAATGTCATTCTCCAATTCAAACATTTATTTTTTTCCACTACTCTTCCCACTTGAAATCTCGTCTTTCGTCACCGATCTAGGGATGACTGGTTTTCTATCATCAATCGTGAAAACCCGTAACTCCTTCTCTCCTAGGTGGGAACATTGTTCCATACGCTTCTTCCTAGCAAGATTGAGTAACAATGCCACCTTTCCCACAAAATTCAACTCAGCTTTTAAGGCCAAAGAGAAGGTAACCTCATCCTCGAGTAAATTTTTAATTTTTTCAGTAACAAAGCAACAATCTCTCAAAATGTAACCAAGTTGTCCACAACCAAAGCAGAAACCTGGCAAATCTTGTACATCCAACATTATTCTTATTCGGCAATAATCTCCTTTAACTTCTGATCTAAGGACCCCCCAAAAGTAGAACCAACCGCATGCATAAGATCTTTCCGATCACATTATGGTGGACAAGAACCCACTTTCAACCAAAATGGGGATGTTGCCAACCGAATCTTACTCCTTTCAATTGGTTCTAGAAGCCTGTCAAAAAGAATTAATTGTTTATTGAATAACCATGGTCTACCCTCTAGAACCACATCCAAATCTTCTTCTGCTTCAAAGCAAATTAGAAACAGATTTTGCCCAGCAACCTGGATCTCAAATTTCTTTTTCAATTTCTATATGCTTTTCAGTTGAGCCCGTAAACCATCTGGATTATGGGTTTTCTTTGTCTAGACCATACCCACCAATGTTGGCTTCTCCAGAGGAGAAACCACCGAACTCTTCACTGAAAGTTGAACCATTTCTTCCTCTAATAATGAAATATCGTCCTCCGCGATCTCTTCTGCCGTCAAAGCCACCGCTCACCTTAAAACTCCAACCCCAGACGACATAATAATCTTTCTCAATATTTGAGTCAAATGTTCACTTTGATTCTTTTATCGGATTACAGAATCATTTAGATTATCTACTAAAATAAGTTGTCGTTCTCGCAATGTAAGTGTTCTTATAATGCCACTTATCATCAATTTGAACTTAAACAATCAATGAGCTCATATTTGCTTGTCACAATTTTGCTATGCATACAGAATATGAAAAATAGAAATACAAAAGACATAATAGTGAAATGTAAAATTAACATTATTTATTTATTTATCGTTCAAATAAATAAAAAATAATTACCTGTTTACTACAATATGGGCACATTTTCCAACATCTTGATTGATGAATGAGATAGAAATGTGTAAGAACATTTGTAACTTGTAGCATGCTTGAGAAATGTGACCTAATATTGATAGTTGGTTATGCATAATGTTTATAAGTTATGAATATGTATATGTGTTCATAAGTAGTTATAATGAAATTGAAATGGAATTTTTATAAGTGGTTTGACATAGTTAAAGTTTAAAATTTCATGAAATTGTAGTTTAGGGCCTTAGGGCCAAAGGTTGGTTAATATGCTAGGTTGGAAGCTTTGGAAAAATAAAACATACATAATCATTATACTTGACTAATATTCAATTTAGTCATTTAGATTTATATGTTGATATCATATTCATTTCTTTACCTTGACACTTCTCATAATACAGATCATATTTCTCTTTTTAGTTGAAATTTGGTGTTTCGCATATTATACTTCATCAAATACTTTTTATTCCTACCATTTCAATTAAAATTCACATATCATGCATTTCACTCATAACATATTTAACTCAACTCGTAGAAATATAAGTAAAGTTAATATGAGAACTTATATCTTTTGACAATAATTTCTTCTCTTTTGCTTCTCTTCAGTTTCTTTCTCATCTTCATCTTCATCACTATCCTTCTCTTTTCTTCTAATTTCTTCACTTCCATCTACAAATTTTTTTCCTTCTAATTTGTGGAATATACTCTCTCGGATCTATACTTCATCTTTCCTCTTTGATACCTATGGAAATTTCTCAGAATTTTTGGGTGAAATAGTGAGATTTAATGACAAAGGACTAAATTGTAAGAAAAATGATAACTTCTCTCCTTTGTAACAGTGGTGGTGTTGGAGCATGGACAGTATAAAGAAAATTTTTCATACTTCCATTAGTGGAATTTCTTCATACTTTTATACAAATATATCTTTTAATTTAATTAATTAAAATATCAAAACATCTTATAATAAAATACTCCACCAATTATATTTCAACACCTAATATTCATAAATTATTATCATGGTAATTCATGATAAAGCTTGATTGAGAAAATACCATTTTGCCCTTGTAATCTCTCAATATTAACTTTTGTGCCATTTCTCACTTTTGGTAAAACTACAATTAAGTCCTTTTATTTTCTACTTTTTCAATTTAATCTTCATTTACAAATTTATTTTACCCTTTAGTCCTTTCCACATTTAAGTTATTTATGTTTTGTTCCTTTAAATTTTCCATATTTATATTTTGACCCTATAAATTTGGAATATTTACATTAATGCCACAACACTTTCATATTTTTACAAATTAGTCCCTACCTTAAATTAATACGTCATGTCATACTTTTTTATTCAACTTCCTTTGGTATCCTATGACCTTTACTTATACCTTATTTCTCTAAGAATCTATCACATATTATTTACGACTAAGAAGGTTTTGGGATGTTAAAAGGCTCTTAATATACCAGCCCATTTTCAATGAAATCGGAACAGTGGTTTCGGGACCACAAATCTGAGTCCGAAAGGAAAATTATTTTAAAATTATTGCACGGTCTGCATTATGATTGAAATATCGTATAAAAATTTTGTAAAGAAAATTTTGCCGATTACATGTCTAATTATATGAAAATGACCGAATTGCATAAAATGCAAAAGTTGAATTCTAGTAGCTAAAGGGATCAAATAGCTATGGAATTCAAAATTGGAGGTGCTTATATGGCAAATAGATCATTAAGAGGAGTTAGTAGATAAGTATGATGATTCATCCATGGGAAATTAATTAAAGAAAATGACTAAATTGGAAAGTAAAAATAATAAAAGATGATAAGTAATTAAATAATGAAAATATCATCTTTTATATCATCTTTCCCAAATAAACTCCATGGAAACCCTATGGGTATTTAGTTCTAGCAAGCTTATTTTGATCAATTAGGTATGTATTCTTGTCCCGTTTTTAATGATTTTTATGTTTCCAAGATCATAATAGCTTAATTTAGCTATCTCGGGGATTAATTTGTAAAGTTATCAAAGTACTAGGGTTTTTCTATGGATGAATATGCATGAATTATGAAGTTTTATGGTAGAAAATGAAAGGTTGTTGATAGATAAATAACTTTTGTAATGTGAATTCTGATGAAATTGTGATTTAGGAACTAAATTGTAAAGATGTAAAATTCATGAAAAAAATTTGAATTTTATGAATTACATGGGCTGAAAATGCTATATGTAAAAATCAGCTAGGCTTGGAAAAATGATTAAACTGCATGAATTTTATTTTTCGAGCCTAGGGATGAAATTGTAATTATTCAAAAGTGTAAGGGCAAATGGTATTTTTTCCTAAGACGTGAATTGGATTGAATCGAATATGAATTGTATTAATTGAGCTAAATTTACTTGTATAGATCCGGATAGACCAAATATAGAGATAGATCGTGGAAAAGAGGAAGTAACGGATTACCAGATATTGTATACGCGAACATTGTCGAGGTAAGTTCGTGTAACTAAATTGTGTATATTTATATGTTTAAATTGAATGTTATGTATGTATATTGTATAATTGACATGTATGCAAATTGGGCACATATCCGATAATGCCCGACAAGTATTAAGTTCCGTTTGAACAAATGAAATTCGATGGATACAGGGTTCCCGAATTGGTTGTGGTCTTGCATATGTTGCAAACACACCATAGCTCGAAAGAGGGTCTCGTTATTAGCTCTCATGAGCATCTCGATATTTGGCCCTTTTGAGCTTCCCGTTGTATGGTTCTTGTGAGCTTCCCGTTAATAGCTCTTCGGAGCATCCCGATTGGTTGTGATCCTACATGTGTTGCGGGCACACCACAACTCTTATGAGTGTCCCATTATATGGCTCTTCGGAGCTTCCCGATTAAAGGCTTTTTGTGAGCTTTCTGATTAATGGCTCTCCGGAGCTTCTCGATATGGCTCGCTTGAACTTCCCGATACATGGCTATCCGGAGCTTCTCGATTAATGGATTTTCGCAGCTACTTGTTATTGGCTCGCATGAGCTTCCTGAATATAGATCTTATGAGCTTCCCGTTTTACATCCCGGATAAGCTTCATGTTATATGACTTACATGAGCTTCATGTTATATGGCTCGAGACAGAGCTTCCCGTTTATGTACTCGTATGAGCATTCCCAAATATGAATTGACGGTTTACAGTTCTATACACTTCATGTTTACTACCCTTGTATCCATCGATATTTTAAATGATTCAACGGGTAAAGTTCCGATATGAGATGATATGAATTCAAAATGAATTACTATAAGAAATATTTGAAATACAAAGATATGATATGTGCATGTTCATGGACACTTGAAGTGATAAATGCATGTATGTGGAAATTGAATATTGATGAGCACATTCATGTTTCTTGGTATTTATGTGAATTACATGGCTAACATGCTTAATGAGGATATGTGCTAGGTAAATGGCCAATTTGGTCTGAGCATGTTTATTTGCTTTCTTTAAATGTAAATTAATTGGTAAGTTAAATTCCTATTATACAAACTTACTAAGCTTTAAAGCTTACTTTGTCTTATTTCCTCTGTTTTATAGTAATTCGGAAGCTCAATTTGGTTGGAAGCTGGTCGGAGCAATATCACACTATCCCTCAACTCATTTCAGTATAATTACTAAATTTCTTTTGGTTATAATGACATGTATAGGTTAAATTGGGTCATTAATGGCATGTATGTGATTTTGGTTGTAACTAGCCATTGGAATGGCTTGTGAGAGATATGATTTAGAGAGTATATAAGAGTCTATACATGGTTGATATGTGTTTGAAATGGATGAGTGATTGGAATCATATGAATAAATTGATGAATGGATGAAATGACATATTTAGTACAAAGATGTTTTTATATGTATTAGGTTAATTTGATAAAAATGAAGACCTGGTCATACGTATTAATATGCCATATATGATACTTGGTATTGGCTTGAGAATATGTTTAAGTGTTTAAGTAGGTGGAAGGAAAATTTGGGTGAGAAATATGGCTTGTAAATAGTCCTATTTCGTCCACACGGGTGTGTGTTTCAGTCGTGTGTCACATGAGCGTGTGTTTTGGCCGTGTGTCCCCTGCATCTTAAAAATTTCAAAACAGAATGCTCAGAATTGATCACACGGGCTGGCACACGGGTGTGTGGTTTGGCTGTGTGACCCCTGCACTTATATAATGCAATTTTTTATGTCCACATGGCCTAGCACACGGGCGTGTGGCTTGGCCATGTGACCCAAGTCAGAATGCTCCCAAATTTGGACATGGGTTAGGACACGGCCATGTGCCCTGTTTCAAATGGCCACACGGCCTGAGACACGGGCGTCTGCCCCCTACACCTTGGAAAAATTTTGAGATTTTGAGAAAAATTCTCTGAGTACCCGGTTTAGTCTTGACTTGTTTCTAATGCATATTTTGGGCCTCGAAGGCTCATATAAGGGACAATATGATTGAATATGGTTGATTTCTGATATGGATGTTACACAATATGAAATGTTTGTAATATATATATGTAAATCCCGTAAATACTCCGTAACCCTGTTCTGGCGACGGATAAGGGTTAGGGGTGTTACACTTAAACTATGTCATTTGTTTACCTAAATATTTTTTTGGTCAAAATGGGTACCTAAACTTTATTCCATAATTGGAATTGACCATTTGTTTGAGTTATCAACCTAAACATTTTTTTGGTCGAAATGAGCACCTAAACTTTATTCCATAATTGAAATTGACACTTATCGTTACATTCCATTAAGAAAAAGCCAAAGCCAATCAGAAAGCGTCATATGACACTTTTTGATTGACTGGAACAAATGTTTTTTAGCGATAGGGGTCAACTTCGGTTGTAGGATAAAGTTTAGGTATCTAGTTCGATAAAAAAAATTAGGTACCTAACTCAAACAGAGGACATAGTTTAATGACCTCCTATTATATTTACATTGTAATTAGACATATATTTATATGGCATAATGTCTTATTTGGCCCTCAAACTTTACAAAAAAGTCATTTTAACCCTTCATTTAAAATTTTTACCTCTTTTAGCCCTTAAACTAGTGCTATTTGTCAAATCATCTCAAAATGGATGGAAAAGTTGACGTTTGTTAACTTTGCTGACATGGCATACATGTGGATGTCACGTTAGCAATTACTTAATTTTTAAAATTTAAAAGAATAAAAAATTATCAATTTTTTTAAAAAAGGTATAAAATTATAATTTTTTAATATCTTTTAACTTTTTAAAATATTAATTAATTACTAACACAACATGCATGTGATTGCCACGTGGATGACGCTTCAACAAAGTTAACTGACGTTAACTTTTTTATCTATTTTGAGGTGATTTGACAAATAATACAAGTTTAAAAGTTAAAATAGATAAAAGTTTAAATGGATTCTGCGCATTGGGCCAATGTTGAAATAAATCCGCTTGCTCTTGGGTCATAATAGGCCATGCTAATCTCCACCCATCCATTTTTCGCTTGGTATTATTGACCAAATAATTTTAAAAAAAGTTAGGGTTTCTTTTCCTCAACATATAAAGCGCCCCCAAAACAAAAAACCTAAACCCCAGAGCAACTGCGGCCCTTTTTTTCCTCTACCAGGTACGCCTCTTTTTCTTCCTTTATATTTGTGTTTCTAAACTTTTCTACATGTTTGTTTGATTCTTTCTAGTATTTGGAATTATTATTTTATCTAGAGAAGATTCAAGTAGAAAATCTAGTTAGATTCTTTTTTTCTTTTGGTTGCATTTTTTTGATGAACATAAACTTCATTAGGTGATTTTAGCTTTGTGTGAGTTCCTTTAAGCAATCAGCCAAGATGCAGAACGAAGAGGGTCAAAACATGGATCTTTACATCCCCAGGAAGTGGTATTTTTATTTGCTTCGCCATGTTTATGTTCTTACGATATTGTTTATGTAGGAAGCTTTATATGTAGTTCGTTGTTGTTGTTGTTGTTGTTGCAGTTCCGCCACTAACAGGCTCATCACCTCTAAGGATCACGCTTCCGTCCAAATCAACGTGGGACACTTGGATGAGCTTGGCAGATACACTGGCACATTCTCCACTTTTGCTCTTTGTGGATTTGTCCGTGCCCAGGTTCGTTCGTTGTTTCAGGCTTGTGTTAGGTCTATGCTTGTTGATGTTCATTATTAATGCTTGTGATGTTTTATGATTGGATTTTATTGTTATACGTTTATGTTTAGAACTCGTGTTTATTGTTCATATCCTGGCAAAAGGCATAATCCAGTATCTTGCTTTGTTAGTGATATGCTCGTGGTTGCATTTTCGTGTAAACACTTGTGATATGTTTTAAGGGTATATTATTACTCATTTCACTTTGCAAGTTCATTTGAGAAAACATTGGTTTTAAGAATGTTTACGATCACATCCTAATTGCTAATACTAAAACTGCATATGGTAGTCAATAACTCGTGTTTGAAGACCTAGAAGAGACAATATACCACCCAGGGGGGGCTGAGGCTGAGGGGGCATTGTCACCCCAAAGTATAGGTCCTCCCATTGATGGCTCCAAGTACGTTTGGTTGTCTGCGTATTGGAACAAGGTCTTGAAAGATGCATTTAAAAGTTGTTCATTTTGAATGTGTCTAGTTGATGGGTGATAAGGAAATTGGATTCTATATTAACATATTTTGTTTGTTCCCACTCTTCTTTATCAAGATATTTAGTTGCATCTTAGTCAGCTGCTGATTCATTTGTTCAACTTTGCAGGGTGATGCTGACAGTGCTCTCGACAGGCTTTGGCAGAAGAAGAAAGCTGAAGTCCGACAGCAGTAGTTGGATACCTTTTTACCCTAGTCTATCTCCGAGCTTGGGAATGAAAAATCTCATGGCAGTGACTATTATGTTCTAGGTCTTTTCAGGTTAAACTATGTCAAATTTATATTTTTGTTGATTGGATGACATTTCAGACTTGGTTTTCTTATATTTGAACCTAATATATATGCCTTCGGTCATGTTAATCGACATTTGTGATCTTTTGGTTATGATTGTTCAAATGTAGAGCTTTCTGGCATTTGAGTTCTTAAAGTGAAGCTAGTTTTCAAAGCATTAGAGCATTTTTTTTAGTTCACCACTATCAAGTTGAATATATTAAGATTCAAATGACTGCAAAAAAAGAATCAGATAATTATATATTATATAACAGTTTTATCAAAATCATGTTCAGGTGATAAAATTTTAATTAAAATTAAATTGAGTCGAAATGAGAGATGTAACGAAGAATTATTTTGTTTTATCCCGTTGTCATACTTAACTGTGCCATCAATCTCAAATAACTAGCCAAGTTCTCATTAAAAGGGAACTCAATTGATTCAGAAAAAATGAGTCTATGGTGTGATAAGCATATTGTGGAGTATTTGGCTACAAAGAAATGACTGTTGTTTCTAGGGGTCGAAAGTTACGGTGGATTTGACAATCAAGAGAGCTAACAAAATTCTAAGCTCGGTTTTGGCGTGGCCCAAAAAATAGATTTAAATTTTTGCTTAAGCTTGATCTGGATAAAAATACTAAAATTTGAGTCTAGCTTGGTTTGTATTAATTTTTAAACTTTTTTTATATAAAAAAATTTTAAAAATATAACACATTGAATGCACTAAAAATATTAAAATAAATGTTCTAAATAAATTGAAAATAAATTTAAAAAAATCTTTATACTTAAATAACACTAAGATAAGTGCAACTTAACAAATAAATGCCTCTAAAATAGTAGCAAAATTAACAATAAAACATGTACTATACAACATGCAAACATTAATAAAAAATAGTAGCAATATAATAATAAATAATAGCAAAACAGAAGAAAAAAAGGTGGGAAAATAATAACAAAACAAAATGGTTTTCTTATTTACATAAGTCCGGGCCTGATTTCTAAACTGGTTTTAATTTTTTACCTAAACTCATTTTTTAAATCTATTTTTTTTTCAAATCCTCTTTTTTCGGACCAGACTCGGTCCAAAATTGGTAGGTAAAATGCAAAAGGGAGATGCATCTCCAGTACCACCATCATCAATCAAGTTTCAAGCCAACAGTACTACAACAGTAGTTCCATGCATGAGTTTTCATACAGTTGAATGTTGAGGAATTTTCATGGTGATACAAAGATTAAAGATATACTACCTTCTCTTCATTTCTCTCTCCACAATCACAAAAACCCACTTTTCTATCGTTGCGTTTGTCCAAGTCAATTCCTCGTATTGATGATATATAATGAAGTTCCCTCCAGAAATGGTATTGCTCAGTGCAGTTAGTTTTCATAATCTCCGACTTGAATTCATATCTTCTCCACATACAAAAAATCTGAAGTAGAGAAAGGAGGAAGGGGTTACACCTTTTTGTGTAAAACAATTGAATTAGAAGGCGAAAAAGAGGCGTTATTATATAAAGTTGGGGAGGCCATGATCCAAGGGGATAAGCAACAATTAGCGGTGAGACATTTCAAGGATAATTGTAGAATGCTTCAAAGGATTCTTCAGAAGTTGACTGGAGAATGGAACCACTAGAACCAAAATTGACAGGTATCAAAGGAGTATTTATATCAATCTATTATTCAAATTATTCGAACAGTAGAATTCAACTCGACTCAAATCAATTTGACTCGATCAAATCGAATAACTTAATTTGATTAACTCAAAATTAGATTTTTTTCGATTT
This sequence comes from Gossypium raimondii, assembly GCF_025698545.1. Taxonomy (NCBI): domain Eukaryota; kingdom Viridiplantae; phylum Streptophyta; class Magnoliopsida; order Malvales; family Malvaceae; genus Gossypium; species Gossypium raimondii. Next base: position 7,962,454 of record NC_068575.1, read on the forward strand.
TTTCTAATCGAATCGAGTTTTGCTCACCTTAATAATTTGGTATAAAGAAAAACAATAAAAACTCAAGCCGGTTGAGTCTTCGCTCAATTGGCATAAGCATGATTGCTAACGCATTATCCTATAATGAACGTTGGAACACCAAGCTTAAATTTTAAAGGAATATTTTGGAAAAAATAAAGTTTTGAATCATATTATTGTCGTGTTTAGCCATCATAAAACTGAAATTGATAGATTAACGGAACAACTAAGGCATATCGGCACAACTTTCATAGAACAAAAAGAGGGTCAAATCGTAACTTACCTACCCAAAATTTTACTTTAATTCCAACATCGACATGTGGCTCAACAAATATTTCCAATTTTATTTTCAAATTGGGACCAAACTTTTAGTGAGACATCCCTATTTTTATTGTTTGGCTTTTAGTGAAGCAAGATCTTCTTTTAGGTATATTGAGTCTTTCTCACAACCATAAAGTTTGGTAGCTCCAAAGCCAATGGAAAATTTTTATTTATTTTTGGGTTAATACCACATTTGGTACCTAAATTTGACATTTTTTTAATTTGGTACTTAAACTTGACTCTTTTCCTAATTTTGGTACCTAATCTTTTTTTATTTGGTTTGATTTGGTACTTGTCAAACTACAATATATTAAAAATGTTATTTTTATGAGGTAGCAAAATAATCAATGTATGACTGATACGTGACATATGATATTATATATGATCAATTACTTTTAGTTTTATTTATTTAATTAATTGAAAATAAGGAATTTCTTTTAATTTTGGGTTTTAAAAATATTCTTTCCTGATTTAATATTAATTTGTTAAGCATAGTTTAATACCTATTTTTTAACATGAATTTCCTTGAATGCTAACAATATTTTTGTAGCATAACAAAAATATATAACACCGTTAGTATTTTGCATAATTTGTATAACATTTAATAAATTAGGTACCAAATTGAACCTAAAAAAAAAAAACTTTGGTACCAAATTAGAAAAAAAATGCCAAGTTTAGGTACCAAACTAGGTCCAAAAAAAGGTTTAGGTACCAAATTAGGAAAAAATGTCAAGTTCAGGTATCAAATTGGGCTCAAAAAAGTTTAGGTATTAAATTAGGAAAAAGTGTCAAGTTTAGGTACTAAATTGGGCCCAAAAAAAGTATAGATATCAAATTAGGAAAAAGTGTCAAGCTCAGGTATCAAATATTATATTAAGCCTTTATTATTTATTTATTCAAACTGTTGCAAAGGTGTTTGCCATCATTGTGTTAATTTGTCATCATTAAATACCACAATTATAGCATCACTAATCTTAGATTATTGTTATAAAATGTTTGTTTTAAAATCTCATCTCTATCACCTAATTCAGCTTTGCAATGGAAAAGAAGAATGTTGTTTTTATTATGCTTCTAGCTGCTTCCACAGACCAACAGTTCAACTTAGCAAAGAGGAAATGGGAAAATCATGAATCAATCAATTAAACTAAATATTCAGGTGCTGATATTTAAAAGAAAAAAGAGAAGTAAATAACAAAAAGGACTGTTGGATTTAGCTTGGGAAGCAAGAAAGATAGATTGGATTGAAGGTATCAGGTTCCATATTAATGGAAATTGCTCTTCATTTGACAAAACCAGGAATATGCTGTTGCATGAAAGCGAAAAGGCATGTTTGATGGACTCAATACTGATTTTACCATCTTGTCTTAATGATAAAGTTGAAATTCGGCTCGGTTTGAAAGTTTATCTAAAAAGTGAGAAGATTTGGACATAAACATAGGTTCGAAAAATGGGCTTGAGCAAAAAAATAAGACCCGTTTAGGCCTTGGGGTAAACTTTTTTGACCCAGACTCGGCTCAAATTTGCAAAAAAAAATAATTTAATGTTGTTTGCTACTATTTTTCCACTGTTTTGCTGGTATCTCATTACTATATTGCTACTATTTTGTTATTATTATTTGAATGTTATATAACTCTTGTTTTATTGTTAATTTTACTACTATTTTAGAGACATTTGCTTATTATTAAGTTGCACCTATATTAATGTTAAGCAAGCATAAAGATATATTTTTTTAAAAATTATTTTTAATTTATTGAGAAACATTTATTTTAATGTTTTAGTATATTCGTGTATTATATTTTTATATAAATAATAATATAAAAAATTAATATTGGCAGGCTAAGCTTGGATTTTAGATTTTTATCCGAGTTGAGCTTGAACAAAATTTTAAGTCGATTTTTGGGTTGGATCAAGTCAAATCTAAACCTGATATTTTGTTACGATCCGACCCATGATCAACTCCAATTCCATATGAATATATAGATTATTTTATAAATTTATTTTGGTTAATTAGGTATTATACTTTAATAAATTTATATAACTTAAAAAAAACTTACAATATATATTTCTATTTTTATGTTGCTTTTGGATTAAGATTCTCATAAATCATTTTTATCCATACGAATGGTCCAATCAAATCTTATCTTGCTTTATATTTGATCTTTCATTCCAGGCTCAATTTTGGTTTTCATCACTCTATTAAAATTTAATTTTTATACTCTAAATACGCATAATTTAATTAATCTATATCATTAGTTAGTCAAAGCAGTTAAAGTCATTAACTATTCTTATTAAAATAATGACGGACTTAGGGAAAAAACCCTTATAACTTATCATATTAACATGAATATTTTTGTGTTTTTTTTACCAAATGATATATATTTGTATTGTTTGAAAAGTAAATTCTCTCAATATTTTAACTATTAATTATTTGGATTAAGTTATTACATTAATTGAGTGATTAAATTATGTCAAATTAAAACATAAGGACTAAATCCCAAATTTAACTATGACAAGAGGATCGAAACCAAATTTTGACCCTTTTTCTTTTCCTTCAAACAGTATATAAATATACAAATATGCCATTCAAGGAAAAAAAAACACTTGAATTTGAATTCATGTCAAGAAAATTAGGGGAAATGGCACAGTTAGTACCATCAAGACTTTAATTATTTTTTTCCCACAACTTTTTATCCCTCCAATTTTGGTACACAAAATTTGATAGAGGCTAAGAACCATGATCATCTGCTTTGTTGTTTGTACAAAAAGAAAAGGTGATAGGGGTCCCCATTCTGAGGAAACTCATAATTAAGATCAGCATGTGTGAAAGATTATTGCTGTATCAGTAATAACAGAAGGGGGTCCAATTGAGATACTCTTTCTTTTTACATCAACATTTCCAATCATCATTCACTTTTAAAAATGGTTTAGCATTTTGTTGTTTCTTTTGAAACTGTTTAATGAAGGATTAAAAGGAAATGCAAACAATGGGATTCTGATTCTCTTTTATGTCAAAATGAGCTCCTTTCATACATACATACTGGAAGGTTTCAGGGTTTTTTCCCACTACTTATGAAGCAAGCTCTTTGTTCTTTTAAATAACAAAGATTAGTCCACAAGTTGCCTTCAGGATTATGGAAAAGAAAGAATAATGCCTGTAAAAGAAATGGAACAATGCTTATTTTAGGGTCCCATCATTTTTTTTTTGTCTTGAGACAGACCTTTAAATTGGGAATAAATTTTTGTTAAAATTGTTTTGTTTTATCTACATGACTTGAACCGAAGATCTTATTTAAGCAACATCGAGCTTTTTACTATATTTCCCTACCAGTATTGATATAAATGTTTATATAAGATAATCAAATTCATCCTCTATGAATCTCACAGCTTTAAGCATTTTTTTTTTAATAATCTCATTATAGGTTTTGATCATATCTACTCTTTTTAATAAAATACCTAAAACTACTTATAGTCTATTCTCATCCTAATGCTTATGCCAATCAAAATAATACTCAATGGGCATAGTTTTAAACCTATTTAGATAGGAGATAATGGTAATATGATTGAAGTGGAGGTTGGGGTGGGGAAGAAAAGGAACCACTTCCCTCTTTTAAAAGATCAAATCTGCAAATATATTATTTTGATGAAAGATAATGAGAGTATTATAGAACTCCACTGTTCCAACACACAGTCTTATTGAAAGTCAAAAGATGTTTTCTACAGGTCCAAAGGGGACCTATATTCATATAAAGAATATACATGTTGTATTTGATAAGAGTTTTTTTCTCCTTTTTAGGGTAAATTATATTTAATATCATTAAATTATAAAAAACATATAAATTATGTAAAAATTTTATCTAAGTCATTAAACTACTAAAACTGATGTTGTATGGCTTTATCCGTTTGCACTACTTTACCTATCGAAAACTCTTTACCATTTCTTCTATGAAATAATAAAATTTAAATAATTTTCTTCTTTGATCTTCAATACTCGATCGTTAAATCGATTTAAATTTAAGGTATGTTATTCTACTTATCAATGGGTATTGATTCACTATATCAATCGTTGAATTGTCATTTAAAATTTACTAATTAAAATTTTTAAAAATATTTAACAACTCAACAACATTAATAAAAACTTTAAAATAATTCAATGGTCATTTATAACTTTGTAACATAACCAAAACGTATAAACTTATTAATAATTTAATAACATTCTAAAAAATCTACCTTCCTTCTATCTCGTAAAACTAATAAAAAAGAAGAGCAAAACAAGTTGGGGGTGGAAAGTAATAAATCATTCACACACTACTTTAGTGAGAGGGTTGGGGGTTTTGCTTGTAAAACAAAACATAGCAGTGAGAAAAGCTGTAAATGCCTTCAATCACCATATAGCCTCAGCTGCAATACTGCTTTCAGTCACACAAACCCAGAAGAGAGGGGTTTATTGCCTTTGCTTTTCACTATAAATCATCATCATTTTAGCAGTTAATGTTAAAGCAGTGGGAAACAACAACACTCTTTCTTTACCCATCAAACACTAGGCATTGCTACTTTTATTTTTTCCTTTTTTTTTAAAAAAAAGCACAAAAAGCCAGGAATTAATAAATAAAACATGCAATTTCACCATCAGGTTTTTAACTTTACACATCAGAAAGAAATGGGGTTTTGAGAGATTTGAAGGGTCCTACGTAAGTTAAGAACCAATGTGCAAAATGCCAATAAATTTTCAAATTTTTTTTTATTACAGTCACCTAATATAACACTTGGCAAAATTATGAGCCCTCAATTTTTCTTTAAACCTTTTTAAGGTCCCATCTAACTGTAGCTAAGCATTCATTTAATCATCACCATCAGAATAAATAGCCAAAAATGCCATTTCAAAACCTACTTTTGCACATCATTTAAAGAGAAATGGGGCAAAGGCCCTACAATACAACTAAGCATTACAAGGCTAAATGTAAACTTTAAAAAAAAAAACAAATACTTGAAAAGAAAGCCATAAAAAAACATCTCACAAAGGCAAAACCCCATTTTTTCCCCACTCTTATTCCTTTTTACCCTAACTTAAACTGCAAGGTTTCCTTCTATATCTACATACATCGCAAAATTATGCCCCCCAGATAGATACTTATACGAGTAGTATAAGCTTGGTATTTTCGTTTATAATGCGGAAGAATACATCACATGATTGAACATGCATTCGGGTTTTCGTCGCTGAACATCTCGAAGGAATCGGACTGATGTGATGAATACGATGGATAGGACGAGTACATGTCCATATCCGACGTTTGACGTTCGGCTGTGTGACCCGGGTGCATGTATGCATACGAATACGGTGGTGGTGAGGTGTAATAGGATGCAGTATAGCTACTGCTTGGATACGCCATGTTGTAGCTAGTGAGGTACACCGGTGGTGCATGGTAATACGTTGGGTACTCGTACATTGGGTGCTGACGTGGTGGGCTATGATTGGCTGGGGATGGCATGGGAACTGGACCATGGGGTCCATGCACTTTAAAATGTGATCCAATGGATGCAGGTACTGCATCACCAGGATGCTGCTCACCACCCTCATCAGCATTAGCTTTTTGCCCCTTCTTTTTATTCTTTTTACTCCCACTGCCATTGCCACTTTTCTCACCAGCATTACCATTACCGTTACCCTCAGTATTACCGCCGGCACCACTACCACCACCTTTCTTCTCAGCCACCGATGACTGATTACCGGCTACCGAGATCACATTTTGCTTCACCTCAGGCTTCGGCTCCTTAACTTGTACACCGTTTTTACAAGCTGCACCACCGCCACCTTGATCATTGGCTTTGCTAACGTTACTACAACCCTCACTATTCTTGCTAGAGCCACCGCCGTTTTCAGAGCTTTTAGCACCATCCTCTTGTTGAACCTTGACTTCATTTTTGACGGTCTCTTTCTGTTTATCACCTCCATGGTTGCCATTATTAGCTTCTTCACCATTTGCTTGGCCACCTTGTTTATCGTTGTTCTTGGGTTTCCCCTGTTTTTTCTCTTTTGATTCAGCTTTTTCAGGCCATAGCTCTGCATGTCTCCCTTTCTTCACTAGTTTCTTGATCAGAGTCTCAGCATTTACGTGCAAGTTGGCTTTTACAGTGGCTTTTTGTTGTTTCAAATCAGCATAAGCCTCGTAAACACCTGCAAAATCACAAAGAAAAATAAATCAAATTTCAAAGTTGAAAGATGAACAAGAAAGAAATTTGATAAGGAAAAAAAAAAGAAAATTTTACCACAAAAAAATATGTTGAGAAAGAAAAAGAGAAAACTTTGATGAAGGAAAGAGATTAACTGAAAAAAAACAAGAAGAAAACCCAGATGAGATAATCTCACAAACAACCAAGATTCTGATGATTAAAAGTTCAAACAAAAACACAAAAGGAAACCATGGGTGAGAAATTTTTTACTAAACTTTCATTGAAAATATGAACAAAATCATGTTAAAATAAGGATTTGGGATTGTTTCAAAACATTACCCTCGATTTTTCTTAGAGTCCTTTCCACTTTCCTTTTGCAGCCTTCACAATGAATGGAGACTTTCAACACCCAAGCCTACAAAAAAAAAAAAGAACAAAAAAAGGGTAAAAAAACAAGCTTTGAAAAATCCATTAAAAAAAAGGGATTTTTGTTTATGTTGTGCATGCTTTTTACCTTATACTTGAGAGGAGGTGCTTGGTTATCCTCAACTTCTTTAGATTCTTGTTTGGTTTCTGGTTTAGATTCTTGTTTAGTTTCTGGTTTTCCATCTGTTGTAGCCATTAGAACAAAATAATACCGAAGACAAGAAGAAGAAGAAAAGGTAATTTCCCCAGAAAAGTTGAACTAAAAACACTGAGAGAAAGAGAGAGAGAGAATATAAACTGTAAGGAAACTGCTTAAGAAGTGAAGGCTTAAAGAAGGAAGGAAAAAAATAAAATAAAGTTAAGGCCTAGGGAGTTGGTGCTGAGTGGGGTGGCAAAGGAGCAGTAGCTTCTGAGAAATTAATTAATTAATTTATTATTACATCAATTTTTTTTTTCCCTTTAAAAGGCTTTGCTTTTGATTTTCTCTATAATGGACACCGATCAAAGCTTAATACTTTGGTGCTGCTTCTTTTTTTGCTAGGTAAGGACTACAAGAATTATTGGCTGCTTTTTTTTTATGGGTATTTTCCTACTTAATAATGCAAAACCAGTGGCAATTTTTCTTTTGTATATGAAGAAAAGAATAACTTTTTTTATTTAAAATTAATATTAAATTAGTTAATTGAGTCATAGTTCAATTATTATAATTATTATTGTTAATACAGGAGAACGTAGATTTGAGTTTGTTGAAACGCATAATCATCTCATATATTAGTTGAGGAAGAACCATGAATAATTTTAAATATTGTGTTAAAAATAAGAGATATAATCCGAATAAGAAGAAGTAAAAGAATATGATTAGATTATGGGTTAATGGAGTTTTGTCCTACATTTTTGGAATTAACCAAAGATCCTGTTGCATTTGTTGATTAAAAAATAGTAATATGGTAAAGAGATGTTTAAATTAGTATATTTTATTTAAATAAATATTTATGATATTAAATTGTGGAATTATTTTAACAAACAATGTATATTTTGGAATTAACCCAAAGATCATGTGAATGCTACAAACAATAATTGTGAATATCATCTGATATGACATTATTTTTATTTGTATTATTTTTAATTTGGGTTAATATATTATTTAGTATTTGAGTTTGATTTTAATGTTCAATTTAGTATCAAATTAAAAAAATTAAGTATTAATTTAAATATTAAAACCAAATTCAGATATCAAATTGAAACAAATAACCTAAAATATCAAATTGAATATTAAAATAAAACTCAGGTGCCTAATAATACATTAACCATTTTCTACTTGAAAACATTGTTTTAAGATGTACTGAATACGTTGAAGGTGAAAAGGAATAATGTCTGAAAATAAACAGAGAATTTTATAGAATATTTGATTAAGTATATTTTATCATCAAGAACTTTAAAAATAAAAATAAAATTTTATTTAATTAAAAAATTGAACAAAACATACTAATTTAAGTACATTTTAGCATATTAACTTGAGAAAAAAAACAGAGTTAATCTGAAAATTGATAATTAAACAAAGACAATTTTCACAGATGAGTCTGGTAAAAGATCAATGGAAATGCATGCACTTGACTTTGTTTAACACATAAAGAAATTGCTGATACTGTTTAAGAAGGTATTTATTTCAATTTTTTTTTGTGTATGAAATTTCCAAATTTAGGTATGGCACATAGTAGCCCAAAAAGGGTATTTTGTATTGGTTAAAATATGATGTTAGTCTTTGCACTTAACCAAAAATTGAGATTTAGTCTTCGTACTTAAAAGTTGATTGAGTTTTCTTATTTTTAAATTTAAAATTTCAACCTAATCATTAAAATTGTATGTAATTTTCATCAAAATTTGTTAATTTGACATGTTGATTAGGTTTTTCTCAGATGTGACACGACTTGTGATTGATTGGATTAGGATAAATTGAAATAGTAAGATTTTAAAAGCATAAGGACTAAAACTTAATTTTATAAAAGTAGAAGGATTAACAATAAATTTAAACCTTATATATTTTATAATAGGAAAGATAGGTTGCCTAATATTTGTCCAAATAGGAAGGAAACCATCAACATTAAGCATCAATTTCAATATCAATGAGCAATGGAAAAGAAGTTTGATCCTTAACAAGCATTAAGAATAAAGTTGTCCTTTTACTTAGTGGTCCAACTTCTTTCTCCAATACCCTCACTTTTTTTTGCCCTGGCACACTGATAGATTGATTACAGCTTTGATTGTTTAGTCTAATCTTTTATAGACAGATATTTATAGGTCTGCAACTCCCTTTTATTTTCTTCTTTTTTCCTTTATAAAAAAAATAAAAAAATAACATATATAATTTATAAATCTCAACTTCATTCATTTACTTTAGTGAATCCTTGACAATCTGTGGGAGAAGTGTTTTATTAAATTACAAATATAAGAATTGATAACTTAGTTAACAAACATTACAGCCTATATTACCCTATGAGAAACATAATTATATGTACTAGTACTGCTTTGTTGCATTTCCCAAAACATATAGAAAAAAAATAATTAAATGAACCCAATAGGACCAATTTTTTAAAAGTTTTCCTTGTGGAAATCAAATTTGGTGCTGGTCTTCCTTGAAAACTCTTGAGCTAACCTTCTTAGCTCCCCTGTTAATCCTGGTGCACCACAGTAAAATACTCCTGCAGGTAAAAGAAAAAATGTACATGTAAATTGTTAGCTAAACCATGTTAAAACTATCCATGTTCCCATTTGACTTGGTTTATATTAAGTAATATTTTGGTAAAAATATTTTGGAGGCTTCTCTATTAAGAGTTGGATTACATTTTATTTTATTTATTTAAAAAATAAGTAAATTAGTTTCTATACATAAGATTAGGAAGCAAATTGATCATTTTTGTTAAAAGAATTCATTTCATTTGTATGGTTAAAAATAAGTGTGATTAACGGAATAACTAGATAGTAACGTGTGATGCCACGTGTACCTCATGCTGACATATAGAGACTGTCTGTTCTTTTATCTAATATAAAAGGATTGTTTTGCCTATTTTTTAGTGGAATGAATAAAATGTAATCTAACTATTTGTATAAGGTTCTATGATAATTTTACCTAATATTTCATTGAAATGTAGAAATTTAAAGATAATATACTAGAAAGCAAATACATACCGACTCTCTTGTCTGTATGGTTAACAGCCACATGCTTGAAGACCTTGTGCCAATTTGGCCTGGCAAAATGTGTTTTCACTTGTGTTCCCGAAACAATATCCACACCACTTTTGGCATGTTGGAGGGACTGAAGCATGGTGATCAAAGCTGACCTAGCATCCCCTTCTTCATATACACTGGTGCAGTAATTGTGAAGTTCAATCATCCTATCTCTATCATACTCAGCCACCTCATTCATTACCCCCCTGAACCACTCAAACGAGCCTTGCTCCCGTGTAACCCAATAGAAGTAAGCTCGTTTAGTGGCAAATGGCTTTCTCTTGTTCTTCACCCCTTCTTCGATTTCATTTTGTTGCTTGATGTTGTTAAGCACGTCTTTGACTATGCTGATTAATGGGGTGGCACCAATTCCAAGTCCTACTAGGAGAAGAACATCGTACTTTTTGTAGTCTTGAGCTGGAGCTCCATATGGACCATCAATCAAGAGTTTTGGCAACCTGTTTGATCAATAGGTTAAAATCCCATTTGAGAGTTCAGATCATGAAAATAGATGACAAATGGATCGGCCAAAAAAGGGTTTACCTAGGCTTGTTTTCGCCTTTACCAATATCTGCTCTCAAGAGGCCACTTTGATCAACCGATGGAGGCTGACAAACCTGCAAACCAGCTCATATTAAGGCAAAACTATTGACACGTTTAAGCTTTAGAAATGAGACATTTTGTTGTTGTAATGATCACCTTTGAGAAAAGGGCCTTGAGTTGGGATGTCCAATCTCCTAAGGTTCGGATGTGGATACTTAAATAGTCATCTCCAGGAGCTGAAGTGATGGAGAAGGGATGCCTGAGAATCAGAATCACTAATGCATCATTAGTATTGTCATTAGATCATTGAAATCAGGGAATTACATGATTATTGGTTACTGTTTTCTTTACCATTGAAACGGGGAGACATCAGCACAGTTCACAAATATATATTGGCCACTAGTGTACTTAAATCCTTGAGGCTTAGACATGTGCAAGGAAAGTACATTTCCAGGGTAGACAGCAACCTGAATTATAAGCAGAATTGAAAATTAGCCCATTGTCTGACCAGTAAAAGTGATAAATTTGACATTTAAGGGGGTTGGAATGTACCTTCAAGATCTTCACCGACTTATAGCCAGATCTAAATGCTCGAATTAGGCGTTCACATGCGTATAATAGCATTGGAACTGCTAGATACATCCATGTCTGAACCAAATAGCAATGCAGAATGTCAGCATATTGAAATATTTAAAACTAGCTAGTTTTTTTAGGGTTGAGATACTTACTGTCTTTTTGTACCATTTCTTGGAGAGGTAGAGAAAGTATCCATGAACAATGAAGAGGGCATAGACAATAATAAATAGATGATGTGAGTACCAGAAGGCATTAAATCCAGTCAGCTTCTTTATGGATTTAGGGAGGTTTAGCCGGTTCCGGCGGAACCAAGGTTGAGCTAGTGTGTAGGCTATGGCCATGAGCACCACCATGGTCACACCGGTCCAACCTTCGGTCCCTTTGACAAACCACCAGTAGTTGTTAGGCCGTTCTTCCCCAAAGAATTGTTCCATTGGCTCATACTCATCATCAGTGGCATGGAGAAGCCTAGGGAAATCACACGTTAGATGTGCACCAGCATGCAAGCCAACTCCAACAGCAATCCCCCAAGCAACCACCTATAGAAATTCATCCAATTCAATAATGTAATTTGTTCTAAAACAGGAATTCTTTGTCCTTCAATATATTTTGTTATATTGGATCTTTATTTGTAGTCACAAACCTTGTGAAAATTGATATTGTCATCAAATGGGACAACCACCCCTAACTTTGTTCTGCTTCTAAGCCAAGTAATGGTATTTCTACACACTGGAAGAAGAATGATGGCCATGTTGAATTTAGTTGTCTCAGCTGCACCTTTGGCCGTGGTAACACAGTAGCCCATCACATCAAACACGGCTCTATGTCTGTATTGAATGAATTTCCAGGTGAACAAGCCTGCACAGATTGAGAACCAAAGAGCCAACACCCATATTCTCTTCCAATTGTCCTCTGAAAAATAGGCAAGACCCCTTCCCCATCTTTTAATGGGGTTCTTCTCTTTTGTTGGAACCAATTTTTCACTCAATAGCCTGCTTAAAATGCGGCTGTCTGTCACTAAGTTGGTTGATTGGCTTGGAGCTTGCAGTAGTAGTGTTTCCAAATTGTATATCTGAAATTAAAAGAATAATAATAAATAAACCATAGGTTTGACCAAGTATTGTCTTGCCTGGGCCTCTTCTTGCCCATAAATGGGATCATGTAAACTACTTGATGGGCCTAAAGAAGGAATATTAGTTTATTTGTGCTGACCTCAATGTACCCAAGGTTGTCTTTATCCAGTTCTTCCATGATTAAGGCTGCATACTCCTCAGCACATTCTTGGATTTTTGACAGCTTGTTAGCACTAGCACTCAATGTGATAATCTACACCATTGAAACACTTGTAAATATCTGTATGGATAATGCAAAAGCTTAACTAAACAACTATTGGATATAATATTCACTCACCTCTTTCACCTCTTCTTCTGTGATCCTTCCATCAGCATCTTTGTCAACCCTGCATTTAATTACCAACATCATCATTGTCAAAGAATGCATAAAAACCAAATGAATTTTACACAGACTTCTCAACCTTTGACTACAACAATCATTGTGCACAAATAAAAAAAATTCCTATTGGTGATTTGATTCTTTAATTAATGTCTCAATTAAGTTGATGGATTTGTTGATAAATCTAATTAAAATAAAATCATTTAATTATGTAAGCTTGAAATAAATAATCAACTTAGGACAGTTAATAATTACTTTGAAGTCAACAGCTTGGATAACAAAAGGAATTTTATTTCCACCTAACATCTGGCTTCACATGCACAGAAACCATGAATTACGGGTTTATATGATTAAATTATTTGCATGAATAGTGAATGTAGATTCTGATCATAAATTTATAATATGATATAATATTTAGCTTGACGATTACCTCTTGTTTTCTCAGCATAACTTTGTCAAAGACAATTTCCTAATGTTTAGGTGAAAATCTATCTTTACTGTCCCATTGAGAATACACTATAGACCTTACTGATTTGCTAGCTAGTTCTAAGAAATTCTAAATAAATTCAAGAAAAAAAATGAAAAAGGCTCTTCAAAATTAACATAAATTTGGTTAAAGATTGAGTGCATAAATTCTTACATGTCAAAGAAAGTTTGCAATCTAGCATCAAAGCTTTGATCAGTAATTTGTTCCCAAAATTCCCTTAGCTGAGCTTTGTTTACTGCTGATGATGTTATCCCTCTTCTGCGAGCCAAAGTCTCGAACAGTTCCTCGGCAAACTCCTTTGATTCGTTCATGCCTGAATATAATCACAAGTTATATAACACCAAGTAGCTATAAGCCTATAGGCTATAACAACAGTGCATTTTCATGGCTGAACCTGATAACATGAAAAATTGCAGATATGGAGATATGTTATAAATACCTATACATTGACCAAACAATGACTTGGGGAGTGAGCCATTGACAGACAATTCATCGAACCGTGAATCGATCTCGGACCAGCCTTCGGTTCCAACGTTTTTGGTCATAAATTTCAGTCCCCGAAGGGCACGAGCGGCGCCGGATTTGTTCCGGTCGGCCCTGTTAAAAGGCGCCGCCGCCTTCATCGACGTCATTCGCTTCAGTTCCTGAGAAACTTGCCGGATTTTGAACGAAAGCTGGGATCCAAACGAATGCCTTTTCTCTAACTTGGTCGCTAGCATTGCCGTCTCCGGGTCGCCGCCTTTGATATTCTGTACAGAAACCGAATCTTCACGAATGTCGAGAGTGATCTCGACGTATTCGTCGCCGTCTTTAAACCTCGCACTCTTCTTGCTGCTGTGTTTCTTGTTAGCATTGTTCACCAATATCGGACCGCTCAATGGACCACTGTAACCGACTCTGCTACTGCTTGTGCTCTCGGTATCGGACCATGACTCATGTTTACTGTGGTGAATCTCCATTTTCTTCTTCTTTCCTTCTTTCAAATTCTCTGCAATTGAAATGAAAACCCGGCAGTCAAAATTTGAGATACGTATAGAACTAATCACAATATCATATACGAATAGAAAAAAAATGCTTGTCTGGGTGTTTTTCCATTTATAGAAAACATGATTTTTTGTCCTCCAAAAATACCAATGAATCATGTTACACACGTTTTTCCCTGATGCATGGAAACCATGAACAAAACCAAGTGAAAACAGGTAAACTGGGAAATTATTTTCTCGGGAATTCGGAAATGGAAAAATCTTACCAGAAAATGACTAATTGTTGAAGGTCTCAACTAATATGATGTTAGTGAAGAAATGAGATTTGAGAACGTGATAGAAGAAGAGATGGGAAGAGTTTATATATACATGTAAAGGGTTGTGGGGAAAGGTGGCTGATAATAACAAGTCAAAACTCCAAACAAAAAGAAGGTGGTGAAATCAAGGGGCGCAGGCGGGTTGTAAAGTGTAATAATATTAGTTGAAGGAGCTGTTAGGGTTCATACTGTAATCAATCTTCCAAGTTTCAAAACATCACCAACCAACAACCCATGTTTGACAATGGTAGTTAGAATCTTTTGCAATTTAATCAAACTTCATCAAAACTAGCTATCGGGTCAGCCATTAATAATAAATATATATGGCTAAGGAATATACAATATTGGAAAAGAAAAAGTTAATAAGATTTTAGCAGTATAGTGTTAGTTTGAAAGGATGATACGAAACAGTGATGTCACTGGCATCACGTTTGTCATATCAGTATTTTTATTCTGAAAAAATTTAAAATTAAATAAAATTTTAAAATTAAGGATGAAATTGTTATTGTGACATTAAGCTATTGAAAAAAGATAACATCACTGTTTCATACAATTTTTTTCACAGTGTAATATGGAAGATATAATCATTACTTTAAATAAATATTAAAAATATAATTGGTAGTAAAATAATAATTTCACAAGTAATTTTAAATATTACTTTAAATACTATTGAGTTTTTACATTCAAAGGATGGTAAGACTAATTCAGGGTAATAAAATAATTAAAAAAGAGTGAGCATATGATAATGTTTAAAATCTACTTGTCACGAGCCATTTAAATCTTAATTCAATTGATAATGTTATTATTAGAGGTGAGTGTTTGATCAAATCGAGTCGAATTGAGTAAAAAATTTTAAATTAATTGAGTTAACTAATTCAATTTTATCATCTTAATTGATTTAATTTTTTCTAATCGAATTGAGTGAAATCGTTCAATTAAATTAAAAATTAAATATGCTAAATTAAAATCTTATTACAATATAACTAATTCCATGTTAAAGCATATAAATTTGAAGCCATATATATATTTGAAAAAATTTCAAAGCAAAATAATAAAAAACACTTTAGTATGATAAACTTGAATCACTAATCAACTTATTTAGGTCCCAAAATTATTATTTTAGAAAAAATTAAAATTAAAATTTTCTTTATATATTCTTTAGTATAATTTTTAAAAATATAAAAAATATATTTTTTTATAAATATTTTGAAAATTTAAAATTTATTTTGTAATTTTCGTTGAGAGAGACTAATTTACTCATTTTCAAAATTGACAGGGACCAAAGGGGTATGTACATCAATCTGTTATTCGAATTATTCAAATTGTAAAATTCAACTTGACTCGAAACTCAAATAATTTGAACAACTCGATCCGATTGACTCAAATTTTATTTTTTTTCGATTTTTTCAAATCGAATCAAAATTTTCTCACTCTTAATTATTATGATTGTAATAACGTAAATTCAATTACGTTTAAATGTTCTTTTCTTTTAATAAAAGATAGGGTTTGGAAAGTAAGAGAAAGTGAAAAAATGTTGGAAATTGGCTCGAAATCTAAAAGTTGACGTGATCTCTTGGAGAAAAGCTTGCTATCTGCTCTTATCTATTTCTGGTCGGCTTCCACGAAAATGCCGAGTAGAAACAGAACTTAACAACAAACCTTTTTTTTTTTTTTTTAAATCGAGTTGTTTAACTTATCAATTTTTTTAGTATATGATAAATTTAATTCTTAATATTTATAATTTTTTGTTAATTTGATCTTTATTTTTATGAGTTAAATTTAGTCATTAATAATTCAAAAGAGTCAAATTATTATTTTTAATCGAAATCTTAATTAAGACGTTAACTTTTTAACGATGTTAGCACGACAACCCGTGTGACAGTTCACGATATTTCATATTGATATGATATTATTTATTTTATATACCAATTCTACAAATAATTTAAAATTATAGAAATATTCAAAAAATAAACAAATAAAAAATCCAGAAAAAGGCATAAAGTACACATGAGCTGAATGTTTAAAAATTTAATGTTTTAATCAATATTTCCATAAAAGAACAATAATTAGACTCTTTTGAAAGGTAGATGGTTAAATTCGATTTTTTTTAAATTTGAGAGCTAAATTTAGCTAAAAATGACCAATTTGACAAAAGATACACACATTAATAACTAAATTTATCATTATACCATTTTTGGATTTAACGTTTAAATAGTTGGTACTTTTGGATTTGGAATAATTTTAAAATGTATTATTAAAATAAATGTAATTACTAAATTTAAAAAAAAAATCAGTTTTATTTGGGTGGGAACTCAAAATAATTTTGTTATGTTATACTTGAGAAGTAGTCAAATAGATGGAATTGGTTATCCCGTAATGCGTTTGTGGTAATTCCATTACCAATGGAGACAAAGACCGATCGATATGTTTCACTTTCACATATGTTAATAATCAAAATAATTATTTTGTTAAATATATAATATATTTACAGTTAATGGGTGTTAGTGGTGAGATTAATCATTAATCTGATCCAAATCGCATGATGAGAATGAGAACAAAATAATGGACCGACAATTAGGAATTATTGTATGAATTAAGTAATCATTTTACAGTGAGAACAACTTTATTTATTAATTACACTAATTACTAATTAAAGATTTCATTAGAGTTTAGAAATTTTGTTAATAAATAATTTCTATATTTTTCTTTACAAAGAAAACTCAAATTTTAGTAATAAAATTTGTCCAAATGCGAAAATTTACTCAATATTTGAGAAAGTATTTTTAAAAATATTAAACTCAAAAATTGATTATATAAAATTAAGTTGTTTTAAAATATTAAACTCGAGCTTGAGCTTCAATATTTAATATCTAAAATTAGTTTTTTTTTCATAATATGTTGTATTAAAACTAAATATATATAAAACTACAGTCTAAATATTAACAAATACGTTATATTTGTTTATATTAATAAATTTAGGGTAAATTATAAAAATAGTCACTTTTGTTTGCCTCAAATTACCTTTTAGTTACTTATGTTTGAAATGTTACGTTTTAGTTACTTATTTATCGTTTTGTTACGAAGTGGTCATTCTACCGTTAAGCTCCGTTACCTCCTTAACGGCGATGCTACATGGCAGTCCAAATGAGTTTTAAATGACAAATTGAATGTCCTATATGACGGTCCAAATTAAATTTATTTAATTAAAAATATATTTTCATCTCAGCAACTTGACATCCAAGTTGGTATTTAAAACCCATTTGGACTATCACGTAAGACTGCTGTTAGGGAGGCAACGGAGTTCAACGGTAGAGTGATCACTTCATAACAAAATGATAAAACGTAACATTTCAAACATAAATGACTAAAATGTAATCTGAGGCAAACAAAAGTGACTATTTTTGTAACTTACCTATAAATTTAATGAAAAGAAAATATATAAAAATAAAAATAGGTTTAAATGGACTTGTTAGTAATTTATAAATATCACATGTTTGAATGACTAGAAACTCTATTACACACCTATGTACGTAGAAACTACTTATTTAGAATATTGATATGTGTTAAAAATAATATATAATAAATAATGAAATACATAAATTTAAACTAATTAATAATAACTCATTAAATATGTACAATATTAAAATAAAAATTAAATTAAATTGTAAGTAGAACAATATTTAACCACATAAAACAATACAAAATGTACTACAATTATTTATCATGAATTTGTCATCAATTGTGAATTAACGCCGAGTTGACTTGTAACACCAACTCAATTAATAATATTATTAATACATACCAGTGACAGGAGATGATAAGTTAGGTGTAACACCCCTTACCCGAGACCGTTTCCGGAGTTGAGCACGAGGCATTACTTAGCTTATCTTACCAATTCGGAGCATAAAAACTAGGTTTGAAAATTTATTTCACTATTTACAACAAATCTGTCCAATCGCGCAGCAGTTACTAAATTAATTATAACTTGAGCTACAAAACTCAAAATTTAATTCCGTAAATTTTCTCTGAAACTAGACTCATATATCTACTCACCATAAAATTTTTAGAATTTTTGGTTCAGCCAATTAGTACAGTTTATTAGTTAAAGTCTCCCCTGTTTCACCACCTGACTGCCCTGACCTCTAGTCACTAAAAATAAGTTTTCTCACTGTAGGATTTTCATATGAAGTTCTTACTTGTTTCTACAGAAAATAAACTCAATTAGAAATCTATACATATAAACTATAACTCATAACCATTTTTGTACAATTCTTAATGATTTTCTAAACTCAAAACAGGGGACACCAAAAACTGTTCTGACCCTGTCTCACGAAAATTCACATATCTTAAAATATAAAATTCCTTTCGCTACACCGTTATTTTTCCATGAAAATAGACTCAACAAGCTTTAATTCCATATATCATTCACCCTCTAATTCATTTTATACTATCTTGGGTGATTTTTCAAAGTCACGTCACTGTTGCTGCCTGAATTCTGTTTCTTTGCAAAATTTCATCCTTTCATGATTTCCATACATAATTTATCACCTAGACTCTTATAACAACAAATACCTTCATACTTAACCATTTTAATAACCATACATCATCAAATACTTACACACCATTCTTTAGCAAAATCATAATCACAAACATACAAAATAACTAAATCCCTATACATGCCATAACTCAAACGTGATTCGATATAAAATACCGAGCAGTTGTGGTTGATAGTGTGGACGATCTCCGACTTCTTTAGGATCCTTGAAGTAGCTTTGCAATACTATAAGAGAAAGAGAAATAAAAGAAGTAAGCATAAAGCTTAGTAAGTTTACTAGCAAATACATAACAACATTACACACAAATAATTAAACTCAAGTGACTATATCTCTAGTTTACTCTTTAGTTAATTTCATACTAGTTCTCTTACTTGTTTACTTAGAATACTTGTGTGCATAACTTACTCAATCCTTGCTGCATCGTTGAACATCAATTGATAGTATAATAAGTTCTTAAGTCTTACAACTTACCCGAGCTTGCCATTTATGCTTTAAACCGAACTTTCATGAACATGATTCATTTACAAGCCCGTTGAGCTACATTGGAATAATAAGGATACTCGGTCTCTTCTGATAATAACATGCCAAAGCCATGTCCTAGACATGGTCTTACATGGGATGTTCTCATGTTGGTGCCCATGCCATGTCCTGCACATGGTCTTATAGGGACCTCTCATCTCAGTGCAACGCCATGTCCTGACATGGTCTTACATGGGACCTCTCGTCTTGGTGCCCATGCCATGTCCCGCACATGGTCTTACAGGGACCTCTTATGATCTTAAGGATGCCAATGCCATGTCCCGGACATGGTCTTACATGGGATCTCTTTACCCAAATGTCATGACATTCGTATCCATTACCATCCTTATGTATCAATCGGACTTTTAATTTTAATTCTCTATCATTTCATGCTTAGATCATCATCAAATAAATTCATAAAATAAATTCATAGTTTCTGGAAAATAACAGCATTGATAATAAATATTGAAATATTGCATTTATTTACCGTAAACTTACCTCGGTACCAATTATAGCCAAATTCACCAACTTAGTCTTCAACTTTATTCTTCCCTTTGTCTAACCTCGAGTTTCGTACTTCTTGATCTAAAAT
This sequence comes from Gossypium raimondii, assembly GCF_025698545.1. Lineage (NCBI taxonomy): Eukaryota > Viridiplantae > Streptophyta > Magnoliopsida > Malvales > Malvaceae > Gossypium > Gossypium raimondii. The sequence goes on from NC_068575.1 coordinate 7,982,637, forward strand.
AGTAAATTTAACTTATTTAATAATCACATTCATCAAAACAGCCCTCGACTCTAACTTTTCAAAATTATAATTTTGCCCTAAACTTTACATAATTACATTTTTGCCCCAAGGCTCGGAAATTAAACTTCATCTCTTATTCTTATGTTTTATAACATTCTGAACATTTTTCCTTCTATGGCAACATCAAATTCCCACTCTAACATGTACTTATGAACATTAGGTATTTTTACCGATTATGTCGTTTTACTCGTTTTAACTTAAAATCGCTTAGCAAAAGTTGTTTAACATAATTTCTAGCTTCATATTCTATCATAAAACATCAAAATAAACACTTTTCACCTATGGGTATTTTTCCAAATATAAACCCTAGGTTAAATTATTGCTAGAATAAGCTAAATTAAGCTACCGGGACTCCAAAAACGTAAAAAACATTAAAAACGGGACTTGGGATCACTTACTATGGAGCTTGGAAGCTTGAAAATCCTAACTATGGCTTCCCCCCTTCCTGATTTCGCCCTAATGAAGAAGATGATGATTTTTGCCATCTTTTTCCCTTTTAATTCATTTTAATTACTAGATTACCAAATTGCCCCTAACTTAAAAATTTTCTATTTCACTTATCTCATGTCCATTTTTGTCTACCAAGTTACCAATGGTATAATTACCATATAAGGACCTCCAATTTAAAGTTTCATAACAATTGGACACCTCTAACATGTAGAACTCAACTTTTGCACTTTTTATAATTTAGTTCTTTTGACTAAATTGAGTGCCCAAACGTCGAAATTTTCGAACGAAATTTTCACGAAATCATTTTGTGAAATTGTAGACCATAAAATATAAGAAAATAAATTTTTCTCATCGGATTTGTGGTCCCGAAACCACTGTTCCGATAACCTCAAATTTGGGCCATTACAACTCTCCCCCCCTTTTTAGGATTTTCGTCCTCGAAAATCTTACCAGTAAAGAGGTTTGGGTATTGTTTCCTCATTGCCTCTTCCGGTTCCCATGTTGCTTCCTCAATCCCGTGCTTTTTCCATAACACTTTCACCAAATTTATCTTTTGTTTCTAAGTTCCTTTGTTTCTCGTGCTAATATCTTGACCGATTCTTCACTATAAGTCATATCGGGTTGAATCTCCACTTCGTCGGAGTAATAACATGTGAAGGATCGACCGATATCGTCGTAGCATAGATACATGAAAACATTATGGATTCTATCGAGTTCGGTGGTAAAGCCAATCGATAAGCAACCGGTCCAATTCTTTCTATGATTTCATATGGTCCGATAAATCTTGGACTCAATTTACCCTTTCGATCGAACCGAGAACTTTCTTCCAAGGAGACACTTTTAAGAATACTTTATCACCCACCGAAATTCAATCTCCTTCGTTTAAGATCGGCATATGACTTCTGTCGATCGGAAGTCGCTTTTAGACTATCTCGAATCAGCTTGACTTTTTCTTCTGTTTCTCGGATTAAATCAACCCCGTGTATTTTCTTTTCACTGAGCTCTGTCCAATATAACGGTGTTCTACATTTTCTACCATACAAAGCTTCATACGGAGCCATTTTAATACTAGACTGATAACTGTTATTGTAAGCAAATTCAATCAAAGGTAGATACATTTCCCAATTACCTTGAAACTCTAATACACAACATCGGAGCATATCTTCCAATACTTGAATTACACGCTCAGATTGGCCATCTGTCTGAGGATGAAATGCAGTACTGAAATACAACTGAGTACCCAAAGCTTCTTGCAATTTGTTCCAGAAACGAGACGTAAATCGGGGATCTCTGTCTGATATAATGGAAACAGGCACTCCATGTAGTCTAACAATCTCAGATATATACAATTCAGCCAATTTATCTAAAGAATAATCCATACATACTGGGATAAAGTGCGCGGACTTTGTCAATCGGTCGACAATTACCCAAATGGCATCTTTCTTCCTCGGAGATAACGGTAACCCAGATACAAAATCTATAGTGATTCTTTCCCATTTCCATTCCGGTATAGTGATTGGTTGAAGCAACCCCGAAGGTACCTGATGTTCAGCTTTAACCTGCTGACATACTAAACATCTTGATACAAACTCAGAGATATCACGTTTCATACCCGGCCACCAATACATCTTTTTCAAGTCATTATACATTTTATTACTCCCCGGATGTACAGACATAGTACCGCTATGGGCCTCGTGTAGAATCTTCAGATAAGCTCGAATTCTTGACACATACTCTACCTCTAAATAATAAACAACCATCAGTCCCAGTCTGAAATTCTAAATCATTACCGGACTCATAATGTGCCCGATTAGCTCAGTAACTTTTCATCATTTTTCCGAGCCTCACATATTTGTTGATGAAACATCGATTTAGCCTTCGTTTCAGCTATGATTGAACCATCATCGATCGGTGACAACCGGGCATTCATAGCTCGTAAAGCAAATAGAGATTTTCGCTCAAAGCATCGCCTACCACGTTAGCCTTACCGGATGGTAATCAATAACCAAATCATAATCCTTTATCAATTCAAGCCACTGCGTTGTCTCAAATTCAAATCTTTCTGTGTCATCAAATATTTCAAGCTTTTGTGATCAGTATAAATATGACACTTTTCACCATACAAATAATGCCGCCATATTTTCAATGCAAATACAATAGCAGCTAACTCGAGATCATGTACCGGGTAGTTTCTTTCATGTGGCTTAATTTGTCTTGAAGCATAGGCTATTACTTTATCTTCTTGCATCAAGACACAACCCAAACCATTTAATGTTGCATCACTATAAATAATAAATTCCTTACCCGATTCTGGCTGTACCAACACAGGTGCTTCCGTCAACAATTTCTTCAATCGGTCAAAACTTTGCCGGCATTTTTCTGTCCATTCAAATTTAACATCTTTCTGTAATAAACGAGTCATTGGAGAAGCTATCATAGAAAACCCTTGTACAAATCTCTGATAATATCCAGCTAATCCCAAGAAACTTCTAACTTTAGATACATTTTTCGGTGGACTCCAATTGACAATAGCTGAGATTTTACTTGGATCTACCCTGATGCCTTCTGCAGATACAATATGTCCGAGAAAACCCACCTCTTGAAGCCAACATTCACATTTACTGAATTTAGCATAAAGCTTCTTTTCGCGTAGAATTTGCAACACTATTCTCAAATGTTCTGCATGCTCATTTTCATCTCTAGAATAGACTAAAATATCATCAATGAAAACTACAACAAACCTGTCCAGATACGGTCTGAATATCCGGTTCATCAAATCCATGAATACTGCAGGTGCATTAGTCACCCAAACGGCATAACCAAAAACTCATAATGCCCATACCGGTTCTCGAAGTCGTCTTTGGCACATCTGCTCTTTTACCCAGAATCGGTAATAACCCGATCGGAGATCAATCTTGAGAATCTTGTGACACCTTTCATTGATCAAACAAGTCATCAATTCGAGGCAACGGTACTTATTCTTTATAGTTACCTTATTGAGTGCCGATAGTCGATACACAATCTCAAAGACCCGTCTTTCTTTTTCACAAATGTAATCGAGCACCCCAAGATGAATGACTCGGACGAACAAAACCTCATCAACAAGTTCTCAGAATCGTACCTTTAATTCTTTTAACTCTGTCGGAGCCATACGATACGGAGTTATAGAAATTGGAAAGTTCCCGGAATCAGATCTATAGAAAATTCCACTTCTCTTTCTGGTGGCAACCCTGGTAACTCCTCTGGAAATACATCAGAAAATTCACATACAATCGGCAATTTGCTCAGATCTTTGACTCAGATACCTTAGTATCCAACACATACGCCAAATAAACATCATACCCTTTTCTAACACACCTCTGAGCTGTCATAACTGAAATTATATCGGATAATCCCTCCGTCGATTAGATTTAACCCAAAGTAATTCTCCATTCTGGCACTTCAGTACAACATATTTCTGTCTACAGTTTACTACTGCGTCATGCTGAGTTAACCAATCCATGCCCAATATCACATCAAACTCATCAAAAGGCAATAACATCAAGTCAACCGGAAAACAAATACCTTTTACCATTAGTGGACAATTTTTACAAACTTTATCCACCATCACAAACTGGCCCAGGGGGTTAGAGACTTTAACCATAAATTCAGTAGGTTCAACAGACAAATTTTTAACAAATACTAATTTCGTGCATATATATGAATGTGTAGAGCCAGGATCAATTAATGCAATAACATTAGTGTCATAAAGAGAAAATGTACCGTAATTATATCGGAGAGAGGACCTCTTCACGAAAGCACGAATAGCATATGTTCTCGGGTGCTCTAACATCCGATCTCGTTCTTTGAATCTCTGGATGCACTCTATTACTCGCTCCCACTCACGGGTTTCTCTGCGGTCTACCTCTAGTAGGAGCATTTCGATCTCACACTCGTTATCTATTCTCTTTAGTCTGTTTCAGACAATCCGAATAAAGTGATCGGACGCTCCACATCTGAAACAAATATTTTCACTTGCTCTACACTCTCCGGTGGCGTCTCCCACATTGAGGACATTCCGGCCTAGGAGGTCGAAATCTTGCCAAGATTGCAATCCTGTAGTGGTTTGAGCTCTAGAACCTCAAATCTTCTACCCTGCTTGGCCGGGATATCTAGTGGAAAATATGATCCGCTAGAGAGCTCCCTAGGCCTCTTAGATGTAGACCTGAAATGATTTACTCATTTGCCTCTTCTTTGTATCCTGCGCTCGACTTGACTTTGCTCTTCTCTTTTCTTTTAACAAGTCTTCTACTTTACAAGCTCTTTCTACCGAACAACAAACTCTCGATTTCCAATACACCCACCGATAGTCGGATGTCATCATTAAGCCCATCTTCAAATCTCTTGCACATGTTAGCTTCAAGTGGATACAAATTCGAGCATACTTACTAAGTCGACAAATTGCGTTCATATTCAAATCACGGACATCTTACCTTGTTTTAGCTCAAGAAACTCCTTCCTTTTCGATCTATAAATCTCGGTGATGTACTTCTTTCAAACTCCTCCGAAAGAAATCCCAAGTAACCCTCTCACTCGGTACTATAGACACGAGAGTCTTCCACCAATGATAAGTGAATCTCGAGAAGTGAGACCACACACTTCATACATTCTTCCGTGTACAAGATAATTCTTCAAAACCACGATTGTATTCTCAAGCCGATTCGCTTTTTCGCATCATCATCTTTGGTAGCCCAAATTCTTCACCCTTGCTTCCTAATCTTATCAACAGTGGTCTCTCCTCGATAACTATACCGCAATTGGGAAGCTACATGGGGAACCCGTGATTCTTGAGGGGTGGAGGTCTTATAGCCGGATTCGCATTTAACGAACTCGGCAAACCAATCGATCATGGCTTGGAAGAAGGCTTCTCTAGCTCCTCCTCCCCGCTCTCTCGATGCGTGTCTTTCACTAACATTAACATCCGATGGCACCGCCCCTTCATGAATAGGCGCATTACTCTCTACTTCATCTGTACTAGCTCGTTCAGGATCCATAACTATAAAAGAAAACATTTTAAAATCGTCAGGAGTCGTCACACTATCAAAATATATAAGTATGGCATGTATAGGTAGACTCTTATTCATACTGCATATTTCCGAGAATCGACTAAACCTGCTCTGATACCAACAAAATGTAATTAGGCATGTTTTTATTAGTTTTTGTTAAAATAAAAGGACTAAAATATCCTCAAATAATATATTTTATTTTATTTTATTTTATTTTAAAAATATTTTTGTACTTTTATTAACTGAATTGATACCCGATTGGCAAATAACACAGTAGAGATTTTGACATTATGGACGAAAATTTACTATTTTTCAGGAATTATGATTCTTGATATCTGAAATTAAAATTAGGCCATGGGTTATAATCCGCTTTTAAGACATCTTTCCGCATAATTACATTACTTACCGAAACGAGGCGGCCTTAGGGGCAGCCAGCATTGCCTCAACAATGGTAAAATAACAGTCAAGTCCTTCACAAATTATAAAGTTATAAACTAATATAATGATAAAAATTGCATTTTGACATTTTAAAAATTTATAATTCATAGGGATGGCAGTGATATTCAATATATCTTTTACGGATTTGGATAATATTCAGATTCAGCTTTTAAAAATACTGTCTGTTACAAATTTTGAGCAGAAATAGATGAACATCTCAAATATTCATCGTTCGAATCTGTATTACTTGTTCGGATAACGGATGCTCACCAGTTACAAAATACTTATAATTTTGATTTTATATATAAAGAGAATTTTAGTGATTCAAATTCAAATTTTTGCATATGTGAATATTCAAAATGATTGAAAATTTTGAAATTGATTTTTTATTAATTCAAATATCTGACGGATAATAATTTTTAACTCAGGTTTGGATAATAATATTAAACAAATTCAAATTTTAGATAAATTTAATTTGTGTCCATTTAGTATCAATTAAGTTAATTGAGAGCAGGGCCCTTAAAATAAAAAAATTCATTTAAAGTCCTTTATAATTTATAAAATTTTAAATTAATAATAGTAAAATTGTACTATTAAAATGATAAAATTTGATTTAATCTTTTAAAGATTATAAAGATATAAATTATTAAAATGATGAGGTTAGTATTATAAAAATATATAGTGAAAAGACAGACCTAAAACCTACGTTACTCAACTTGGTATACTGCAATGCATGTGAAGTTTGATTCTAGAATTTGATAGAGGCTTTAATGAAGAACAATGAGGTCAAATTGTTGAGGAAATCAAGCAAGTGGAAGTAGCCTCTGGGTTTCACTAAAGAACCAGTCAAATATGAAGGCAAATTATGGTGTGGATTTAGTTTTGACATTGCTGCCCACTTAGCTTATCTTCTTTGAAAATTACACGACAAATGAAGCTTTCAAAACAAGTGAAAAAACACTTGAGAAACAGGTTATCAAGACGCGTTTTCCATTTCTTCTTAATATAAAATTGTGTTTTTGTTTCATCGTCTCCAAAATTCCAGTCACTCAATGGAGATTAAACATTCATAGTCAAAACATGTATAGATAACTTGTCTTTTATCATGAAAACGATGAACTTGTCCCTTCCGTATGACTAGATTATGAATGAACTCCTTGACAATTTGAAATTTATTATTATTATAATTAGGTTAGTATTTTTTAAAACTTTAGAATGTGCTTTTTTTTTTATATATTTGTTTTTTTTGGTGAATTACAATAACAAGGTAAAGTTCAAACAACAAACACGACTAGCGCGACTCGAACTCAGGCCACACCTGGGGTGGTGAATACTCTAACTTTCAGGCCATCACATGGGGTTCGATTTTTAAATATTTTATCATACTTTATTAAACACTTGTCATTACCCTAACCCTATTAAATTTCACTAGTATACCAATTATATTTTCCCTATTATTATTAGTTGAGAAAATCAGTATTTTCAAACCGAAACGGACTAGCCAGTCGAACTAGTTGGATTGATAACCTGCCACAAGGCACTAGTCAATAAGGGGTTGGATTGATTGACCAATGAATTAGTATGAACCAATTGAAATGTCGGTTGAACCGATTTTCTCTAATTTTAAAAAATATTTTTAATGATTTACTCAATTGAACCGATAAGATTGAGAGCTAGAGGTTTGATCAGTTTGATTGGCCAATCTGTTTATGAAAACCTTGAAGAAAACTTGATAGTTTGTTTATTGTATTATATAGATAAATATAAAAACTATACATTACGTTTGATTCAATGTGCAGTAGTTATATACATTAAAATTTGATTTTAGTTCAAATGTATACATAAAATATTGATTTTAATTCAATTCTACATATTTAAATAAATGAGTACATTAATTTATTTTTATATCGGATGAGTACAATTATTTGCGTATCTAATATGTAAATGTAAAATGGTGATATATGACAATTAAGTAAGTTATTTACAAAAATTGAATCAAATTAAAATCTTATGTATAAAATTACACAAAAACAAAATTCATGTTTAACAATGCACAATAGTTCATATATAGTTTTGGGAGTTATCCCTATATTATGAGAAATTATTTTATGTACTCTTCCCACCACATCATCCATAGTCCCTTTCCAATTATTTAATGACATTCAGCAATTTTTCCCCATGTCATTGATACATAATTTTGGTATTTTTTTTACCTTGAACCCCGAACCCAAACTCAAACCCCAAATCTTAAACTCGTACCCAAACCCTAAAACTTGATGTTTAGGGTTCTGGGTTTTGGGTTCCCGAACCTTGAACCTTTAACCTTGATGTTCAGGGTTAGGGTTCAAGGTTTAGGATTTTGGGTTCGAGGTTCAGAGTTTAGGATAAAATTTTTGTTACCAAAATTATGTGTTAAATGACATGAAAAAATTTGCTGAAATGTCATTAAATAATTAGAAAGGGGCCATGGATGATATGGTAGGAACAATCCATGAAATAATTTCTCTTATATATTGTATTTTTTCATTAGATTACTTTAATTTTCAATAATTAATTATTATAAATGAATTTGATGTATTATTTAATTATTTATTAGTTGAAGAAATTTAACAGTTTGTGTAATAGTATTACTACTATTATTGTCTTCAATTTTCTGTGTTTTCATAGTCAACTTTTACTTTCGCTATTTTCATTTTTATTTAGGGTCAAAGATAATTTAGTAAGAAGTAGTACTAAATTATCTCATATTCTATGAATTAAAAAATTAATTATACATTTCAACTAACTGATCCAATAAATTAAATATTTTTTACAATAATCAATAATCTAAATATGATGTAATAACATCATATTATCAATGATGATGCATAAATATGAAGTAATGCTTGTTTTGATCTAAAAAAAAAACTTAGGACGAATTTGAAAAGTGAAACCAAATTCATGTATCAGATTTGAATTTTGTCACTAAATTATAATTTTAGATTTAAATTTACTATACAATTTTAATTTTAATAACTTGAAAACATTTTTTTAAGAAAGCAATATGTTTATTTAAAAAAGTATACTTAGTTTTCTTTTTTTTCTTTTTTTATTATAAAGTACTACTCTCAAAAGAAAATATATTTTATATTAATAAATTAATTTATTGTTAATTATTGGAATATTTTTTATTGTTTAAAATCGATATTGAAAGATGAAAATCAAAATTTAATGACTAGAATATATAGCAATAATAATAAAATTGACCAACCCAAATATAAAGAAGATGTGAAACCCATAATTTCATATAGTACCATAATGATGTCAAATATTAAAATCTGGATTTAGTTTTGACATTGTTCATCTTATTTGAAAATAAGAAGAGAATGGGCAGATGCTGTCAAAACAAGTGAAAAACACTTGATTTTGAGTTTAATAATAACCCAACTTTCCTTTCAACTATATATATATATATATTCATTGTATCCAAAATTTCTACAAACATATATAATCGAATAATAACATTCAACTCCTTTCTTCAACAACTAGGTTAACTCATTCATGACTTCCATTTATGTGTATATATATATATATATATATATATTCATAGTTTATTATAATTATTATTAAAGTTATATAATTAAAAACTAAAAATATTTTGTTAATATAAAGTATAACCTTATGGCTTAAGAGGGCAAATTATATAAAATACAATTTGATTAAAGGGGGCGAATGTTACACACCGTGAACACCAAATTTAAAGTACATGATAATTTATATATAAAATTTAAAAATCTAAAAATTCGAGAAGCGCGACCCCCGCGCCTTGTACCCATCCCTATATATATATATATATATATATAAAAGATAGTTGAAAATAATTGGTGAATGGAAAAAATAGTAGATAAGTTCCATAAAACATGTATATATATTAGTAATAATAATTTTTCTATATCATAGTACTTACTGATAATTTCCTTAAAATATTGTTTTAATTAATAAAATTATTATTTTTAGCTTAAAATTATACTAAAACTATCTTATCATATTTACTGAAAAATAAATGGGAAAGTAGAAGACTACATCCAGCTTAGATTATAGGGCAGTATATTCTAATATCAATAATGTTTTTATAAAAATATTTAATGTGCACAACTGTTGAATTATTGAAGATAAACTTTTATTTGAGAAATTTTATTTATTTATTTTAATGTTGTAAGTTTCTCAGTAATATATATTTTCTTAGGTAAAGTCATATATAAAGTAATTTTAATATGTTTTTAATTAAGATTTTAATGAAATTGTTATAATTGTTTTTGGGTTTAGTTTAAATATTATATTAATAATATATATTTAATAAAAAAACTTCAAAATAGAAGATTATATGCACAGTTAGATTACATGAGTTATACTTCTAATATCCATAATAATAAAAATATTTGAGGTATAAATTTGTTATCTATTTACCAATACACACATAAAACATTTATGCACGATAAAAGTCTAATTTAAAACATATAAATTCTTAAAATTTTAATGTTACAATTTCAACTAATACCTCGTTAACTATTGGATTCAATATAAACATACATATTCCACGTAAGATCATTGATTGTGACCAATATTATAAGTATAAGAACACATGATCTAAAGACAATTATTTTCACTTACCATAAATAAATTATATAATTAATCACTCAATTCTCGATAATTTATTTCATTTTAAACTACAGAAACTTGTATCATTATCACTTACATTTAAATTGGTGATTAAAACGTAAATTTCTATAGTTAATAAATTAAAATAAACAATCGTTGAGAAGTGCTTATCTATATATATATATATAAAACCTTTATATTAAATCTGAATTAAAAAAATTAACTACACTAATAATTGAATTTGCATATTTAAATATGAAAAGAAGAAAAGCTAAACTATATGTAAGTTTCAAATGTGAGGAAAGTATCGATAATTTGAAGTGTATTTTAACATTGTGCAATCTGTATTTATAATATGGGTAAATTATATTCAAGGTCATTAAATTTTAGTAAATTTATGTTTTAGTCACTTAATTTTAAAAAAGTTACAAAATAGTTATTGAACTATTTGAAAGTTTTCATTTAAGTCATTCGGCTATTAAAATCACTATTATATGACATTCTCTGTTTGCACCGCCTGTACCAATCAAAAGATCTCATTCTCTTTCTCTTTTACAGTTCAGTTTCTTTTTATGAAAAGCAACTTATCAAAATCCAAATAACTTTCTTTTCCGATCTCCGACATTGGCCATCAGATCGGCTTGGATCTAAGGTGTGTTCTTCTACTCGTCAATGAGTATTAATCTACCATATCAGTTGTCAAATTTTCGTTTGGAACTTACTAGCCGAACCTTTTTAAAAAAAAAAAAACTTAACAACTTAGTGACTTAAATAAAAACTTTCGAATAGTTTAGTGACTTGAATAAAAACTTTCAAATAGTTTAGTGATCATTTTATAACCTTTTAAAGATGAGTGACCATAATGTGAGCTTAAAAATTGTTTAATGACCTTAAGTATAATTTACCCTTAATAATATTATATCTGAATTAGCACATTGGGTTCATAATTCTGAGGCCACAAATTTCTGAATGATTCCACAAAGTGCTGCAATAATAAAACCCACAAATCTCAGCCATATGAGCCCACAAAATGCAACAATAAAATTTTAATTGATAAAATATAATATTTGAGAATTATATTAATAAATTAAAATTTCGGTTCTTAGCATTAATAAGTTAGAATTATATAAAAAATATGGAACATTAAAGGGATGATTCTTGAATGAGGCCATACTCAATAATATTTAAACAATAACAACACTAAAAAGAGAGGAAAGATATTTTAATTGATAATATAATATTATGATTTTTTATAATTTTTTAAATCATGATGTGAAACAGCACACTGTGAAACAAATTTGTATAATTTTATTAATTAAAATAAATTATTTAAAATTGATTTTATTAATTATATTACTTCAATTTTAAATAGTGAATTCTATTAGCATTATTTTTAACTTATCAAAATAAATTATATATTTTGATTATGTATATTAATTATTATTTTGAATAATACTTTTGTATTAATTACATCAAGCAAAATTATTTTGTATATTGAATATGGTGCAAATGTTTTTATTATGATTTGAGCTTTTTCTTTTCCATTATACTTGAATTGTGAAATAATATAATATATTTTAATTATAATAAACAATTTGACTAATAAATTAAAACTAATTAAAATATATATTATTTTAAAAATAAAATGCATAAAATTGCATGCAACACATGTTGCTTTAGAAACTAGTATAAATAAATGAGACACTTGTCATATTTTCAACCATGCTTACGGAGTCTAAAAATTCCACAAGTCATGTATTAAATAATTACCCTTAACATAATACTTTAAATATTGTTGTTAAAACAAATCTATATGAAATATTAATGTAAAATTTAATAGTTTAATTATAAATAACTTTTAAAAGAATTAATATTTTAATATTTATCTCAATATTTTATTTAAAAATATAAAAAATGTTTTAATAATAAATTTATTGATGTAAATAATATTTTAAGGAAATTTTATTTAATACACTATTCGTGAAATTTTTAGACTTCACAAGTAATATTAAGAGGTTGACAAGTGTCCTACGGGATATAGTAAAATATTAAAAAGTAAATATTTAAAAAGAGAGAGACATATGTCAAATTTTCAAAGTTGTTTGTGGATTAAAAAGTACATTGTCAATGTACCAAATGCAAACTCATATTTTAAAACGTAATATTTTTAATAATTTATTTTGGTATAACAATGATTTGAACCCAAACTATGTAATAGAGAATGTGAACATTTGATCAATAAGCCATTATTTAATATTAATATATTATTTTAGTAATTTAATTTAATTACTAACATGTAATTAATTTGATATTTAAATTTTTAATAAAATATTAATATTTTAATATTTGTGTCAATATTTCTATTTGAGTTGAAATAGGAAATTAACTCATCATCCTTTTTCGCTAATACATCACTTGGCATTGAATGTGACAATTTGTTTTCCAAATGTGGTACTTATGTTTTCTTTTGGTCCAATATGAATGTAATAATTGTATTTAGCAAAACTATATCTTTTAATACCTAAAGATAACAACGTTAATTTTTTAGTATTTAATTTGAGTTTTAAGATTGATTTTATAAAATTTATAATTAACTAATAATATTAGTTAGTTAATTTTATAAAAGCAACCTTAAAATTCAAAAAAGTTCACAATGGTCACAACTATCAAACAGTGTTTAACAAATTAAACACAAGATTAAAAATTACAATTAACATTAAATTTATTTTATTAACAAAATCACGAAGAATTTAAATCTGAATCATGAAAAAATTAAACCTTTTTTCTAAATACAGGTACCTTGTTCTAAATAGAATTTGGTAGGTCGTTGGGGGAATGTCTCCATCAGTGAGGGTCATTAAAATTGAGCATTCCCAAGATTTGCAAGGCGGCTCAATTTAAAGCTCATAAAAAAAATTGAGGCTGAAAATTGTATTCATCTTTCTTGACTAAATCCCAAGGACCAAATTGTCGTCTGTCGAGACTTCTAGCTGAGGGCGATAGTAGGCAAGTGATGGATAACATCTCAAAGGAAGTTTAAGTCTATTGGGTCTTTAATTGTATCAAGCTTAATGTAATTTTTCATTTATTTTATTAGGTCTGAATAGTCAGAAAAATTGAGGTATCTGAAAAGTAATTGGAATCATACATACTTGTATGACATTTTTATATAAATGATTAAAGCCTCAATTCATGGTGATCATCTTTGTTTATCATCAAGGTGGCTTTAGTGTGTGCTGGTGCTACTATCCTATTCTGAACTTTCTCTATTTTGTAATGAAATGGACTCTTTTAAGTGAATCTATGATCTCCAATGTCATTACTACATCCATTAGGCCCTTTTCCCCTCCCATAAAGTACACATGAAGAGCCCAATGCCTTTGTTTCAAGTCCATGTCTCCATCCAAATTGAGTAAAAAAAAAAATTCAAAATTTTTTTTAATATTAATCTCATTATAATTCTTATCATATCTGTTCTTTTTAATACAATGCTTAAAACTACCTATAGTCCCTCCCCAACCTTTAAATAGGAAGATAATGCGCTTTAGAACACTCGAACTCACATCCTCCCACATTGATAATAACATCGATATTAATCAAATTAAAACTCAATTGAATTCTTTTTAATTTTTAATTACCCAAAACATCACTATATAACATCTCACAAGACTCTCTAACTTTAATGCATACTTCACCAATTAAATCAAGTCATATATTCTTTAAGCTACATATTCATTAAGCTTTAAATATATTCCATAATAAATGCAAAGAATACATGTTAGATATTGAAGAATCAATTAAAGTAGTAAGCACCCAATTTACAATTACTCAATTGGGATTTAGAAGAGATGTGATTGTTTGAAAATGTACATAAAATTGGGCACCAACTTGGAGTAAACCTGAAAGCAATGTGCATAGGATTCCTTTGATTATCTTGCATAATTTTGTATTTTAGTTTTTTGTACGTCATTCTTTAGCATGACTCTATGTATTGTTTATTCTTCTTCTTGTAGTACATCCCATAATTTTTATGTGTTTTATTTTTATTAGGTAAAGAAATGGACATCCCCCAATCCTCCATTGCAGTGCTGACAAAGGAGAATTGGAAGGTGTTAAAGTTTGGTCCTGTTTGGAGGCTTATGGTTGACAATGGGCTCCACTTTGTTTCAGATATGTCATGTGGTGTGAGATATGTATGACAGCACAATGCCAACTAGTAGATCTTTTTTTTCCTTTTTATTTAATTTGTTTTCTTTTTTGTTGGGTGAAATTGTACTTCATATGTTAAACAAGATCAGTCACAAAATGTATGTAAAAGCAGACACTTTGCATAGTCTACTCACAGTCTCAGTACTGATAATGACAGGTTTTAGCTTAATATGGTAGAAATAGATTCTCTCAGGCTAATATATAGGGTTAACTTGTAATTATTTAGTATTTGAATATATATATATATGTATATACAAGTTGCCGTAATATTGAAGATAAATAATATGGTGCTATGTAATAAGCATAAAAAAGTCATTTAATTTTGTCACGTGTCACTAAACTATTGGTTGTAAATGCCACATAAATGTTTTAAACGGTGTTAGTCAGATACTTAGAAAAAAGGTTTAGGTACCAAGTAGGTACAAGTTGTCAAATTCATATCTTGGGTTACAGAAAAACTACGTTACTCTTAATCTTTGGTCTCATTGAGATATTCATGTTTGACATGCATGTTAGTTTGAGATGTTCAACATACGTACTTGTTTGAATCCAAAATATAGTTTTGGTTTCTTTGTTATTTTCAAATTTAAGATTAGGTCTTAATACTTTAATTTGATATAATTTTAGTGTTTCTACTCTTATAATGTAATTAGTTAATCCAAATAATTAATAGTGCATTTAAAATGTATATATAATTTTTTTTCTTTAAAACATCCTTCCAACTTATCTTTATTGATATAGATTTTTGTGTTTTAAAAAAATCCACATTTGCATTTTAAGTGGAACAGTTAACACTTAACACTATTAATTATTTAAGTTAACTAATTACAATATATGCATGGAGGGTTTAAACTCTAAATTTTATCAAATTAAAATAAAATGATTAAATCCCAAGATTTGAGATATAGTAGAGGAGCAAAATCATAATTTGACAAATTTTAAAGGTGAAGTTTTAAGATAATAACAAATCTTATCCTAATTCCTAAATATGTTTATCAGTAATATCAGATTTGCCACCTTATTTTAGTTGAAGTTTTGAGTTTGTTTTAGATATCTAATTGGGCATACGTTGATTTTGGATTTCAAAAATTTATTTCATTCAAATAATTTTATATTTAAATTAGTAAATTAAAATTTAAATCACATCAAAATTTTAAATTCTACTCAAAATTAACATTATTTGAAGATATGTATGATATAGGATTTGGGGTTTTTTATAGAAATAATACAAAAAAATTAAAAATATCAAAATAGTATCACATTTTTATTATATACCAAAATTGTACCAACAGTAAAAAAAACACAACAGTTAAAAAAAAGAATGAAATTACAGGATCCTGGTGGAGGGCCTGCCACAAGCGGCACCAGAGGTGCCAGTGGCAGAGGCGGCACCACCTTGGGGGATCATTATAATGATCCCCAATTCACACTTCGGTAGAAGGAAAAGAAAGAAAAGGAAATGAGAAGAAGAAGGAGGAGGAGGAGCAGGAAAAAGAGAAAGAGAAGGAGAAGAAGAAGAGGGAGGGAAGAAAGGAAAAAGAAAGAAAAAAAATAAGGAAAGGTAATTTTTTTGGTATTATTTGTGTAAAAAACTCATGTTTTGTACATTCTATGTTTTATTATTTTATTTAGCATACATTTTTATGAAATTTATTTAGCATGTAAAAAGCTCATGTTATGTACATTCTATGTTGATTAGATATATTTTTATGAAATTTATTTAGCATGTTGTAATGAGTTTTTTACAAAATAGCATTAAAATAAAATATTGAAAAAATATGTTTATGAAAAATAAAATACTGAAAAGAAATAAAAAACAAAAATAGTATATTTACTGAAAGTAATAAAATCAAAATAAGAAAATTACGAACAAATGGCCAAAATAAGGGTTTTTACTAAATTTATATAAAAACTCACACTAAAATAATACATTTCAAACATTATGTATTAAAATAATACAAAATAATAAAATACGAAAATAGAATATTTTTTATAGTAATAAAATTCAGGAAAAAGAAAAATACGAACAAATGACCAAAATAAGGGTTTTTACTAAATTTATATAAAAACACACTAAATTAATACATTTCAAACATTATGTACTAAAATAATATAAAATAATAAAATACAAAATAGTATATTTTTGAAAGTCATAAAATCCGGGAAAAAAGAAAATACGAACAAAGTGCCAAATAAGGGTTTTTTACTAAATTTATATAAAAACACACTAAATTAATACATTTCAAGCGTTATGTACTAAAATAATATAAAATAATAAAATACTGAAAATAACATATTGTTTGAAAGTAATAAAATTGAGCAAAAAGAAAAATATGAACAAAGGGCCAAAATAAAGGTTTTTTACTAAATTTATATAAAAAAAACCACACTAAATTAATACATTTCAAACATTATGTACTAAAATAATATAAAATAATAAAATACGAAAATAGTATATTTTTTGAAAGTAATAAAATCTAGGAAAAAAGAAAAATACGAACAAAGGGCCAAAATAAGGGTTTTTTACTAAAATTGTTTTGAAGTTGCAGGCATCGCAATGGCTCGATTGATTAACGACGACCTCACATATCTGATATGGCTAATAATATGGTAATATATTATTATTTGTTAATCACGGGTTCTATTAAAAAAGGATATACATAATATATAGAAATAAATCATGTTATCCTAATATTTATTTTCTATAATTTAACACTATCAGGGCTCGTACAGCGTATTAAGGGACCAGGTGAATGGTATAGGATATCCCCCGGATGAGCGACTGATGCCCTACTTGGAGCAAGCTGGATTCAGGTCAGCAGCATTGATTCGGACGTTCAACTTGCGATACGATTTAATATCTGCACTAGTGGAGCGGTGGCGCACGGAGACCGACACTTTTCATTTTTCGTACGGTGAGTGCACAGTGACTTTAGAGGATGTTGCACTGCAGCTTGGGCTCCCAATCGATGGGAGTCCTGTAACGGGAGTAAGTGTATTTGCTGAGCCGGCTGCACTATGTTATAGCCTACTAGGAGACTCGCCCAACGGTGATGAGTCAAATTTTTCGGGCTTGAAATTTACATGGCTGAAAGGCAAATTTAGACACTTATCAGCTAATGCCACTGAAGGAGAGTTGATGTGTGCTGCTTGAGCGTACATCATGTATATTATAAGGGGAGTACTGATGCCCGATTCAAACAACAACAAGGTTCATATCATGTACTTACCTCTATTAGCCGATTTGAGTAATGTTCGCTCGTATAGCTGGGGCTTCACAGTTCTGGCACTGTTGTATTGGGAGCTTTGTCGGACGACAAAGCCTACTGTCGTAGACATGGGTGGATGCCTTACATTGTTGCAGTCTTGGGCACTTTATCGAATGCCATTCTTGGCATCAGTTAGTCACCAACCATATGTATATCCACTAGTTAACATGTGATAAAATATAAATTGTCATTAATTGTCACGATACTATATTGACTGATGTTACCAACCATACTATATTTGTTTTTGTAGATGGAGTATTTATCCGGGTATCGGGAGGTCGTACACTGTCCCAATATACCATCTGATGATCGAACAGTGTGCTGGGGAAGGGGTAAGCTATTCTAATATTCGTGTAACACCCCTAACCCGTATCCGTCGCCGAATTAGGGTTACGAGGCATAACCAAACAAACACAACCATTTCTTTTTTTTTTAAAACCAAACTGATCACAAACATGGAAATTAAACCATTTTCTCATGGCTATTTATATTTTACAATCCAAATCTAACCAAAATCATATTCAAACCTATACATGCCATAAGGTCGAGTTCAAAATTTTAACAAAATACCAAAAGAAGTCGATAGTGTGATAGACTATGCTGATGATCCCCGATCTCGTAACGCGTCTCCAAAATCTATAAATCAAATGGATAAAAGCAATCAAAGTAAGCTTTCATAGCTTAGTAAGTCTATAGCATATCTAAAATACATATAAAAGAATGTATATTTAACTAATACACATAAACAGACATATGTATAGACATTATATGCATATAATCAAGTTACCAACATAATCATTAACTGCATATACTGATTTCTAGTGTATTTTTCGTTGGCACTTCATCGGATCCATTTATATATAAATTTCCAAATACATATACCAATAACATATGTTTATACTTATCAATTACAAGTGCCGAATACACTTATACAATTATAATCCACATATGCCGAATGCGTTCATATATATATATATATATATATCCAACAATTTCATGACAACCAATATATGCACATACTCAATAATCACAAAGATTCAAACGTTTATACACTCATCAAACACATTGAAACACATTGAAACAATAGCTGCCAATTCCAAATCGTGCGTCGGATAGTTCCTTTCGTGCGACTTTAACTGTCTCGAGGCATAGGCTACAACTTTGCCTTCCTGCATCAAAACACAGCCCAAACCATTTAAAGATGCATCACTATAGATAACAAACTCTTTACCCGATTCTGGCTGAACTAATACTGGAGCCTCGGTCAAAAGAGCTTTCAACTGATCGAAACTTTTCTGGCACTTTTATGACCACTCAAACTTAACGTCTTTCTGTAGTAGCTTTATCATCGGGGTTGCAATCATAGAGAATCCTTTTACGAACCGTCTATAATAACCAGCAAGTCCCAGAAAACTTCGAACTTCCGAAACATTTCTCGGAGGTTTCCAATCAAGTATAGCTGAAATCTTGCTCGAATCAACCCGAATGCCTGATGCTGATATAAAATGGCCTAAGAAACTGACTTCACGCAACCAAAACTCACATTTACTGAATTTTGCATACAACGATTTATCTCGCAAAGTTTGTAACACAAGTCTCAGATGTTCGGCATGCTCAGTTTCGTCACGAGAGTAGATCAAAATGTCATTTATAAATACTACCACAAACCGATCCAGATACTGTCTAAAGATCTGATTCATCAAATCTATGAAAACAGCAGATGCATTAGTAAGTCCGAAAGGCATAAACAGAAATTCGTAATGTCTGTACCTCGTTCGGAAAGTTGTTTTTGGCACATCAGAGTCTTTAACTCGCAACTGATAATAACCTGATCTCAAATCTATCTTCGAAAACACTGAAGCCCCTTTTAGCTGATCAAACAAATCATCAATACGTGGTAGCGGATACTTATTCTTTATAGTCACCTTATTGAGTTGTCGATAATCAATGCACATTCTCATCGTTCCATCTTTCTTTCTCACAAATAGAACTGGTGCCCCCCAAGGAGAGAAACTCGATCGTGCAAAACCTTTATCAGTCAACTCTTGCAACTGTGCTTTCAATTCTTTTAATTCGATTGGTGCCATGCGGATGCAGAGCTATCGAAATTGAGTCGTCCCGTACTAACTCAATACCAAACTCTACTTCTCGAATAGGTGGTAAACCCGGTAATTCTTCAGGGAACACATCTGGATACTCACATACAACAGGTACTGATTCAATCTTCTTTTCTATCACCTTACTATCAAGAACATATGCAAGATAAGCTTCACAACCTTTTCTCACATACTTCTGAGCCAACATAGAGGATATCACTGCCGATAACTCATTCAGATCATTAGATTCAATCCGAATAATCTCGTCATTCAGGCATCTTAAATCAATAGTCTTCCTTTTGCAGTTAACCACAGCATCGTGTAAAGTCAACCAGTCCATACCCAAAATTATATCGAACTCGTCAAATGGAAACAACATCAAATCAGCCATAAAACACAAATCTCGAATCATCAACGGACAATTCTTACATACTTTGTCAACCAATACACACCGGCCAAGGGGTTTGATACTTTAATTACAAACTCAGTAGACTCAACAGGTAGAGTCTTACTGAAGACTAAGGTCTCACACACATAAGAATGAGTCAAACCAGGATCAATTAACGTAATAACATTAGTATCATAAAGAGTGAAAGTACCAGTAATAACATCTGGAGAAGAAGCCTCCTCTCGAGCTCGGATGGCATATGCTCTGGCAGGTGCACGAGCCTCAGATCGAATTGCTGTGTCCTTTGTCCCTCTCTGACTACCACTTACATTACTCAAATGCCTTGGCGGTCTACCCCGTACTGACACATTACTCGGTCTGGTATTCTGCACAGTGTTTTGATCAGCTACCATCGGACACTCTCAAATGAAATGATCCTTTGAACCACACTTAAAGCAAGACCGATCATGTAATCTGCAATCTCCAGGATTCCATTTCCCACAATGCTTGCATTTTGATCTATCTTGTCGAACACTACCAACACTAGCAACTGAAGTAGCTCGTAAACTCACAGGGGGTCGATCTCGATCATGTTTAGGAAACCCTGCAGTAGCTTTAGATCGGCTATGATCCTCTCTGGATTTCCTTGAGGCCGACTGGAATGATTTACTAAATGATCTTTTACGGGAATCTCGAGCTTCATAGTCAGCTTTTCTCTTCTCTTTCCCGAGCTCATCGGCTTTACAAGCTCGTTCAACAAGTACTACGAACTCCTTTATCTCAAGTATGCCCACTAACAGTTTAATATCTTCATTCAGCCCATCTTCAAATCTTTTACACATAATATCTTCAGTCGAAACACACTCTCGAGCATATCTACTGAGTCTCACAAATTTTCGCTCATATTCTGTCACTGTCATCCGACCCTGTTTCAATTCAAGAAATTCCTTACGTTTCTGATCAATGAATCACTGGCTAATATATTTCTTACGGAACTCAGTCTGAAAGAATTCCCAGGTCACTCGCTCTTTCGGAACCACCGATACTAGTGTATTCCACCAGTGATATGCAGTGTCCCGTAGCAAGGATATGGCACATTTCAAGCACTCGTCAGGGGTGCAAGATAACTCATCAAATACTCGAATAGTATTATCAAGCCAGAATTCAGCTCGCTCAGCATCATCATCATCAGTAGCTCTGAACTCTTCAGCCCCGTGTTTTCGAATTTTATCAACAAGAGGTTTAAGTAATCTCATCGGATCACTTACTTGAGGTATAACAGGAACCGAAGATGGATTAGTCGGGGGTGGAGGTTGTTGTGCAACTGGATTAGTTCGGACATATTGAGTAAACCAGTCATTCATCATTTGGTAGAAGGCTTGTTTAGCCTCTCCCTCCTGGTTACTCGAGGTCGGTCGAGAATCTACCGGCTCTGTCCCTTGTGCGGGAGCAGACGCTATACTCTCAACATCATCGGCTACGGCTCGATCGGGATCCATTACTATACGAAAACACATTTTTAGATATCAGAAGTCTTCACACTATCTCAATATAAAATATGACATGTATAGCTAGACTCATACACGCTACGTTAGTCCTAGAATCGACTAAACGTAGCTCTGATACCAATAAAATGTAACACCCCTAACCCGTATCCGTCGACTAACCATTTCTTTTTAAAAAAAAAACCAAACTGATCACAAACATGGAAATTAAACCATTTTCTCATGGCTATTTATATTTTACAATCCAAATCTAACCAAAATCATATTCAAACCTATACATGCCATAAGGTCGAGTTTAAAATTTTAACAAAATACCAAAAAAAGTCGATAGTGTGATAGACTATGCTGATGATCCCCGAGCTCGTAACGCGTCTCCAAAATCTATAAATCAAATGGACAAAAACAATCAAAGTAAGCTTTCATAGCTTAATAAGTCTATAGCATATCTAAAATACATATAAAAGAATGTATATTTAACTAATACACATAAACAGACATATGTATAGACATTATATGCATATAATCAAGTTGCCAACATAATCATTAACTGCATATACTGATTTCTAGTGTATTTTTCGTTGGCACTTCATCGGATCCATTTATATATAAATTTCCAAATACATATACCAATAACATATTTTATACTTATCAATTACAAGTGCGAATACACTTATACAATTATAATCCACATATGCCGAATGCGTTCATATATATATATATATATCCAACAATTTCATGACAACCAATATATGTACATACTCAATAATCACAAAGATTCAAACGTTTATACACTCATCAAACACATTGAAACAAATGTTCATATATTTGTCCATTACATATAATCAAAAGCATATATATATATATATATATTTATACCCAATGCATATAATCACTTAATTTAAACAGATTCACTAGCAATTCATCTACTAGGTTTAAAGTCTAATTCAGTTCACCGGCACTTAGCCTGCTAGGCTTACAGCCTGATTCAGTTCACCGGCACTTAGCCTGCTAGGCTTATAGCCTGATTCAGTTCACCGACACTTAGCTTGCTAGGCTTATAGCCTGATTCAATTCACCGGCACTTAGCCTGCTAGACATATAGTCTGAATAATTTCACTGGCAATAAATCTGATTGATACTGAGCTTTAACAAAAGAATCTCAATTCACAGAAGTTGTATCTCTTATTTGTATATAAAATCCACACAAAATTCAGCTCAATATTCATAACTTATATCTTTAAAAACACATGGATAAATATAAATTCCAATCATCAAATCTAACTTAAATAACTCAATAATTCAACCAAAACACATTTATGTATATATAACCTCATACTTTAGATTCCACTTCTAATATCATAAAATTTAACTTATAATATACTAGGTACCTTTAACATTTGAATTCCATATATACCCATACAATTTCATATACCATCTCAATACAGGACCTTATACATGTACATATATGCATATTCGAATCTAACAAATGATATTACTCTATACTTATATTCAAACAAGAACATATACCTATATACTCATACATATTCGAATTTAACATATATATATATATATAAATATAATTTCATACTTATACTCAATATAAATATTTATTCATAAGTATACATACTTATTCACTCCAACTTATACAACTATTTTATACTAAATTCACACCTTATTCACACACACATACATATGTTCGAATATATCTCATACCTTTGTAATTTCATACCTAATTTCAATACAACAAATTTTACATGTATATACATGTATATTCGAATATAATTTGTACATATATGTTCATACCTAAATTTATTTCAAGGTCATTCATATGCATATTTGCATATTCATAGTCATTCGAATCTAGCATATATATATATATAATTTCATACTTTCAATTCCAATTTTATACTTTTAAAATCAACTCAACACACATACCATTGATATACATACTCATATGCTGATTTAATAAAATTAAATAGCTAATAGACTTACCTCTGACGATGGAAAATCAAAATCGACGATTATTCAACTAATTTGGCTTTTCCCGATCTAACTCCGATTTCTTTGGTTCTCGATCTCAATATATTCAAAATAAGATAATTTATTTATTAACACATTCAATTTAATCCAAAACACATAATTTGGCAAATTACTATTTTGCCCTAATATTTACACCTTTTGCAATTTACTCCCTATTGCATAAAACACAATTTATACAAAATTTGCCCATACCACACAAGGGCGAATATTCATGGTTCTTATACAAGTCCACACATTGCATTTATTTCACATTTTAGTCCCCAAAAATTTAATTTCACAATTTAGCCCTATTTACTCAATTTCACTAAAAATTCCAATACAAAACATATTAATCTATCACATATCTTTCATTTTTCATCATCAACTATCACAAAGTCCAAGCATTCATCAATGACACATTTCAAAATCATCAACAATTCACAAAATTAAAACATGGGTTTTGAAGAACACAAAGCAACGATCTCAAAAACGTAAAAATTATCGAAAACCGAACAAAACACATACCCGAATTAAGCTCCCAAAGGTGCCGAATGTTTAAAGCTTCCAAAGCTTTATTTTTTTTCTTCTTAGAATCGGCCAAGAAAGATTAACACATGCATGGCCATTATTTATTTATTTAATACATATTAATATACATTTTACAATTTTAACCTTAATGATTTAATTAGAAAACTATTTAATGGTTGTCTATTTTTGTCCATGCATAATTCTAATGATTAAATTACAACATAAGGACTCCATATAATAAAAATCATAGCAAATAGGTACCTTTGCATATAGCATGCTAATTTTGCATTTTACACGATTAAATCCTTTTAATTAAATCGAGCACACCAACAATAAAATTTTCACACGAAATTTTCACACATATAAATTAACATACTGTAGACTAAAAAAATAATATTAAAATATTTTTCTGACTCGAATTTGTGGTCTCGAAACCACTATTCCGATTAGGTTCAAAACTGGGTTGTTACAATTCGTGACATGTTACTTTCTATATCTTACTCACACCGTGTTAAATTATAATCATGTTATTAATCATGCAGTTTATATGGATGCCATATCATAGACCGAAAATTGCAGCTATTATACCCTCGTCTGCCTACGTTCATTCTCATATGTGGTGCACTAACGCACCAATTATAAATTTCAATGTAGTCGAGTGGTACCATGGGGATCGAGTGCTATGACAGTTTGGTTGTGTTCAATATATCCCGGATTCGCCATGCGATGTGGGGGTGGTTCACGGCATCAACAAGAGAGGGAAATCATAGTTGAATTAGGGGTTAAGCAACAGAGATTTGTTGCGCTGTGGAATAATTGGATGGCTCGAATACCTCAGATGGTTATGGCTTCCGATTTGTAACCATCAGTAATGTACATACAATGGTACTCTAGTTTGAGAAAGCCATATCTACTTGGAGGGCAGTCGACTGTAGTACCCCCGCACATGCAGCAACCTGGGGCATATGAGCCAGTGGCTGACATGGAGGTGAAGCCAGCGGCAGATCCTGATCCCGAGTCTGATCCTGAACTAGAGCCCGAGCCCGAGCTAGATTCCGAGCCCGAGCTAGATCCCGAGCAATCACATTAACATGGGGATTCACATTCTTATCATTTAGATTTGGCGAGCAATGACTATTTCCCGAGCTTGTCAGGGGGCGAATACCATTACGAGTTTGATATCTTTGGATCGTACCCACCGCAGTACAGCACTACTGGCCTGTATCCACAGCATCATGGCACTCCTTCCGGTTCAAATTCATCGATGCCGTTGGAGCCACATGATTTTTCTTCCATGTTTAGCACACCTCCACCTGCGCCTAATGAGGATGTTGGTCGTCGCGATCACCCACAACGTGAACGTCGACCTCCGCAGAGGTATACCCCTAGGACCACACCATCGAACCATCAATTTTAGGGGTTTCTTGCACTTTTTTGTATATTAAAAAGTTTGTACTTTTGGTATAAATTTAATTATTCTAATTTTAGGAATGCTTAGTACGAAACTTTTCTCCCCTTTTTGCATTATATTAAAGCTGAATTTAAGGTTAAATGGCTCCATTTTGGATATAATTTTAATTATTTCAAATCAATTATACTTTTTATTACTTAATTTGGAAACCATATAAATAATTATACTTTTTTGCATTATATTAAAGCTGAATTTAAGCATAAGCATAAGCATAAGATGAATTTAAGTTAAGGGGTGTTACAACAACATTACAACATTACACATAACAACTTTACAGCATAAGCTCAATTTCGACCCGATCGTGACGATTGTCCAACATGATAGTTTCGCTACGAGCTTTTATTCCGATTATGACCAACTAACCTGCATAATCCACAACGCTTACCGTCAGATTTCTCCCTAATATCCATTTTATTATGTATTCTGGATAATTACGGACGACCTCTTAGATCCCTGCATAGCCCTCTGTCTGGGACAAGCTCGAAAGTTATCGGAGGCACCTCCCACGTAGACAAGTCAAGCAGGACAGGGAACTCATTTTCCTAGACACGCAATGTACGCTCGAGCGTGTACACATCATCGACAAATTATTTAATATTAAGGTTCACTTTAGCATACGCTGCCACGACATGCGCACATAGATAATGAAGTGTTTCGAACCTCCTACAGTCTCATCGTTTATTCCGAATATCAACTCCATAGGACTTAGGTGGTATACCGGGTTGATGACCGATGGTCTCAATAACTCAAAACATTTCCAAATGTCGTGAATATATTTTTACATTCATCGACCTCACCATCTGACGGTTTGCAACCATTGCATCCCTGACATCTTTGACAAATACATGTCCCGCCTCCATCTAGTCGACTTGTTGCTGACCTATTCTTGGCATCAAGGTAGCCAACCTGTAGAATGTAGCCGAGAAGACAAATGCAATCGGAAGATGTCGTGTTTTTAACAACACAATGTTGACCCCCTCCACTAAGTTTGTGGTCATTTGACCATAACGAAAGCCCTTGTCAAAACTTTGAGCCCATTGCCACGGCTCCATTGTACCCAACCACTGTCGGAAAGATGTGTTTGTTTGACCCTCCATGTCACTCTTAAGTCGAATCATTCTTTGGCTGAAAATATATGGCTCTAACTCGTACGCTATATACGTATTAAGAAAAGATAAGTTCCAGTAACTCGATAATATAAAAC
The DNA here is from genome assembly GCF_025698545.1 of Gossypium raimondii. NCBI lineage: Eukaryota > Viridiplantae > Streptophyta > Magnoliopsida > Malvales > Malvaceae > Gossypium > Gossypium raimondii. Next base: position 8,009,957 of record NC_068575.1, read on the forward strand.
ATTACAACTTATATTGAAAAGATAAGGTTATCATTTACCCATTGCCACTACTTGTCTCTTTCAGTCTGCATTATTATAATATCGATGAAAGTTAGCTGCAATGCGACGAATGCAATAAACGGATCTCCATGGCACACCGGAACGCCTAATTGCTGCAATTAAACCTTTCCATCTATCGGAAATGATACAAATATTATCATGGCTAATAACATATCTCCGCAGGTTGGTAAGGAAGAATTCCCCAGATTCCAAGTTCTCATTATCTACGATGGCAAATGCTATCGGGAGCACGTTTCTATTACCGTCTTGAGCAACCGTAAAAAATATGATCTGTGTATATTTTTCATATAGCCAGGTCCCATCCACCTGCACAAATGGCTTGCAGTAGGGAAATGCCTGTACACATGGATCAAACGTCTAGAACATCCGATGGAAAATTCTTTTCCCCTGCTGTAATTGGTCGTCCGGGCCGTAATAAGGTCTTGTCTGTAACTCAATCATAGTCTTTGGTACGTACTCCCTCATAGTAGCTATCCATCATTGTAGCTCGTTATACGATGAATCATAATCCTCATATAATTACTCCATTGCCTTCTGTTTAGCTATCAACGCCTTTCGATATGATACTCGATACTGGAATCGTACTTACATTTCGGTAATCAGTACTAAAACGTTAATAGTCAGTATGTCCTTCACCATTGGCATGATACACGTACAAATAGTTTTGGAATCAAGTTTTCGATGATCTTCTATCATATATGTTGATGTACATGTATGAGGCCCAACAAATTTTCGTATCTCCTACATCTGCGAATTTTGAATGAATGCAGCTCGTACCCGAGAATTGCAGCCTACCACTGCCTTTTCACACTTCCCAATATATATTTTCGATTTAGACACTGCGACTTTATAATTCACTGATATGTTTATGCTATACCGTTTAATAGCAAATACGCACTCTTCTTTACTTTCGAATCTTTGGCCTACGAATAACACCTCATGATCAGAATTTACGGCCAGACGGTGAGCAGGAACTATTTTAGGGTACTCCGGGAACTCAGCTACATGCGCTGTGTCGGGGCCTATGAGCGACATGTGTGGCCCAGGATTATTGTGTATCAAATTACGTCGCATCTGGTTCCCGACCGAAGACACGTTAATATTTTCATCGTTATTCATATCTTCATCGTCAATATCATCAGGTACATCGTCCACATCGTGATCACTGTCACTATCGACCTCTTGATCACAATGATCGCTACCATCGTATCCATCATCACCAACCACATCAATATCGGGTGTAATATTGAGATCGATACCGATCCTACCTATAGTTGATTCAATATCAACGTACGATATTGGAGCCACCATGCACGGGTCTTGAGCTCCGTGTTCTTCACCATATACATTGACATCTTCATTTTGCTCCATGCTGGCTAACTCAGCAAATAAGTGAATCGGTGCATTTTTGTCACTTCTATTCCCACAGTAAAGAGCGATCATTGTCTCCACGTATTCGTCGTCTACAAGTTCCATTTCGGTGAATTTGATCAGATTTGTCGAAATTGAAAACTTGTAGAAAATTTTTGATATCCTTCTCCCACAACGTCTAACAATTTTTGTATTAATCATTCCTTTCATATCATCCAACGAGACATTTTTATTAAATCTCATTGCTATTTGTTACCGACATTCAAATATACATCCAACAGTTGTTGTCAAGATGATTCCATCGAAATAAACGCATACGAAAAAACTTATCATCCATCTTCAATATTCAATCTGTTAAAAAATAAAAAAAATTCAAAAAACAATTTCGAACAGTAAATAAATTACTTAAATAAAAATTTAATGTTTCAATATGCAATTTTTTCATTCATAAGCTCATACTATTTCAGCTTATCATTTTGTACATGAACAACATTTAACCACTAATCCTAATAACTAACACAATAATAATAATAATAATAATAGTTTTTACTAAAATAATACTAACTAACAATAATAATTAGGGTTTTACTAAAATAATAACTAACAATAATATAATGTAAAATTAACAATTAAAATAATAATTAAGGTTTTACTAATCCTAATAACTAACCATAATAATAATATTAGTTTTTACTAACAATAATACTAAGTAACAATAATTATTAATAACTAAACCCTAAAATTAACAATAATAATACTAACTAAAATAATAATTAGGGTTTTATTACTCCTAATAACTAACAATAATAACTAAACTAACAACAAAAAAACAATAAAAAATATACAAAATAACAAGATAATCCATTATTTTTAAAAAAATACCTTATTTTTTTCTATTTTTTTCTTCTCTTTCTTTCTCCTTTCTCTATTCTTTCTCTCTTTTTCTTCTCCTTTTCCGGCACCGTCCTCTCCTTCTTTTTCTTCTTTTCTTCTTTTCTTTCTTCTCCTTCAGCTGAAATGAATTGGGGACCAATATAATGGTAAAGTGGTGCCGCCTGTGGCAGACCCTCCACCAGGGTCCTGTCTCGTCCCTTTTTTAAATTGTTGTGTTTTTTTTATTATTTGTACCATTTCGGTACATAATAAAAACGTGATACTATTTTGATATTTTTTTTAACTTTTTCGTATTATTTCAGTAAAAAATCCAAGATTTGGCATCAATGTGCAGTACTGCAGTCTAGTACTTTAACAAGTATGATTTTTTTTTTGGTCAATAACAGGTCTGATTTGAAAATATCATATACTTATCTTTAAATCTTTTACTTGGGTGAAGTGACAATACAAGGTCTAAAACAATTACTGGAAATCAACATCAACACCACCAAACCATTGATACGATGGGGTTCTTTTATTATTATTATTAAACCTTGATAGTTACAAAGGCAAACCCTGAAAAAAAGCTTGAGAAAGGGACTAATAAATAAAAAGGAAAAACAAGTCTATTAGATTTAGCTCCCTCATAATGCAGCATTGAAAAGCCTAGCTAGCTTTGGACTTGCATGGCTTTTAATTTCATAATTCAAGAATTTAAAACATTACCACATGAGAAAGGAATGGACCATTTTCTCTCTCTCTCTCTCTCATCTTTTAATAATGGGGGTTGGGGGAAAACTTATGCTTTCAAGGGTTAGCCAAGTCCAACAGAATAGGACCCTACATATATATATTTTTTAAGGTTTCATGTTTAGGACCTTTTTATAGTGGACTTTAGTATTATAAAAGGAGAACAACAGTGTTTAAATGCAAAGACCATGGATTCAGGTATTAAAGGGTCTTAAAAAGTTAAAACCTTGAAGAAAATGATGAGATGAATGAGCAATAAAGAGCAAAAAGCCAGAAATTATGTGCTAGCTTTCTGCTAATAGAAAACATATCAGAATAAAAGTAATAAAATAGAAGTTTAGGGTTAAATTGACCTCTACACATTAAAAGGTGATTTGCAGGACAATGGGAGATTTTATGAAGGTGAGAAATAAAGATAAAGAAGGGGTTCAGTACACCAGCAACTGCCAGGATCAGGGGTTCCTTGGAGTAGCATTAAAGACTTATACAGTACCAAAATAAATTTTCTTCTTTTTCTAGTGGGGAAGAAGAAACAAAAAGAAAGTAGATTTATCATTTATAAGCTGAAAAAAAAAAAGCTTTGATTGGTGTAGTTGGGGAAAAAAATCATGGGTTTTGGTTTTCAGATTCTTCACATGATTTTCATCATACTCATATTGCAAAGCTCTTACATTTTGATTGCTGATGCTTTAATGGAGTATACAGCAGAGGGGTTCAGAGTTGATGGGGTACAACAATTGTATTTCATGGAGGGAAGTGGGGGCAATGAGAACAAGATTGAGAAAGTTTCAGGACAGGATGATAATGAAGTAAAAATAGCTTCAATTGTGCTAAAGTTTAGAGCTTTACTTGGACTGAAAAGCAGTACCAAAACAAGAACTCCATTAAAGGGTGTTAATGGATGTTGTTACTCACCATCTCCTTCTCCATTACCAAACATTGAAGCTGAGGTTTCAGTTCCAGTTCCAGCACCAGCGCCAGCAGTGCCAAAGGTTTCCCATTTCCATTCTCCACCGCCTTGGTCAAGTTCCAAGCCTCAACCTTACAAAGTTCATGAACAAAATGGAGATGAAGGAAGAGTTAAAAGGATTCTGGTACCAGTCCTTGTGTCTGCAGGTGCTGTTTCTTTAGCTTGTGTTCTTGGGGTAATCTGTTTTTGTGGCAAAATCAGGAAGTACAAAAGGAAATCAATGAAAACAGGAAGAATCAGAGGGAAATCTAAGTGTTTGAGTTCACAAAATTCATCAAACAAGGTGAGTTTAGATCCGAGCATTGATCTTTTTTATCTTAATTCCTTGGGAGTGAGCTTAGAGCAGCAACAAGCTTGTTTGAAAACATCACCAAATCATAGCAAAAACTGTTCAACAAGGGAAATTACATCAGTCCATGAAGATGTAGAATCAGGAAGATATGATTCTGATCGTGGGAAAAGCTCAGTTTCTGACAAAATAATTCCCATGGAATGTCATTCATCTGATGATGAATCTTTTCATTCCTTTGTTGATTCCCATTCACCAAATGCTAGGCTTTCCAATGCTTCAGCTGGTAGTCTTAATGATACATCAGACATTCCCATGGATGTATCAAAGAAATCTCCATCGCCGCAGCATTCCACGCCCCCACCGCCACGACCACCGCCACCGCCTCCTCTCCCTCCGGTTGCGCGTGTTGCTCCTTTAAGTTTTGCCTCATCAGCAACAACTAGAGCAACAATGAGAACTTCAAGTTCAAGTTCTTCAACATTGCTCAATGAAACACCTTCTAGGAATTCAGATTCTTCATTAGGACTAAACCAAAACGAAGCTAACTTGGCTGACACCTCGTTTTCACCTAGAATACCTTCTACTGTTTCACCAAGTCCACCTAGTGCCATTCCTCCACCACCGTGTCCACCTCCCTTTCTGAAAAGTCCACCTCCTCCACCACCCCAACTTCCACAGTACTCACCAATAGGCAAAGATGGTGTTCCATTGCCAAAATTGAAGCCACTTCATTGGGACAAAGTGAGAGCTGCACCAGACAGGTCTATGGTATGGGACAAGCTGAGGTCAAGCTCATTCGAGTAAGTTATTTCTTATTCTTTTCTTTGTATACAAAATTTATACGTTTCTGATATACCAATATAACGTCAAACAGATTGGATGAGGAAATGATGGAGTCACTTTTCGGATACAACATTCAAAATCCAATGAAGAATGATGAAACAAAAAGCAAAACCCCTTCTCCAAGTAAGCATGTACTTGAGCCCAAGAGATTGCAGAACATTACCATTCTCTTAAAAGCACTGAATGTAACAGCTGAGCAAGCTTGCAATGCATTGATGAAAGGTATACCTCTGAAATTCCGTTACTTTTTTATTTGCCTGAAATGCTTATCATTAAGAACAAAATTCCCATGATTATTATTTTCTGGTGAAAAAGCAGGAAATGGATTGTTTTTACAACAATTAGAAGCATTAGTGAAAATGGTACCCACCAAGGAAGAAGAGACTAAGCTTTATGGCTACAAAGGAGATGTCAATGAGTTGGGGTCTGCTGAGAAGTTTGTTAAAGTGCTTTTAAGTGTTCCGTTTGCCTTTTTACGTGCCGAAGCTATGCTTTACCGAGAAACTTTCGATGACGAGGTTATTCATCTTAAAAGCTCTTTTTCAATGCTGGAGGTAAGCATCAAGCTGTAATTCATATAATATACATTGTGGCAAAAAAAGCATTAGTAAATTTGTCCTTGTTCTACTAGGAAGCCTGCAAGGAACTCAGATCAAGCAGACTCTTCTTAAAGTTACTTGAAGCTGTACTCAAAACTGGCAATCGAATGAACGTTGGGACAATCCGAGGAGGCGCTAGAGCGTTCAAGCTTGATGCCCTCCTTAAGCTTGCTGATGTGAAAGGAACTGATGGGAAGACTACTTTGCTCCATTTTGTTGTCCAAGAGATTGTTCGTTCGGAAGGAATAAGAGTCTCAGATAGCATTATGGGGAAGATCAACCAGCGAAACAAAACCAGAACAGCTGAAGAAAAAGAAGAAGATTACAGAAGAATGGGACTAGACCTTGTTTCGGGTTTAAGTACCGAACTTTACCATGTCAAGAAGACAGCAACACTTGACCTCGATGTTCTTGCAAGTTCTGTCTCAAACCTATCGGATGGCAAGGCCAAACTGCAACATCTAGTTCGAGAAGAGCTATCAACAGACGAAAAAAGCGGGAATTTCGTTCGTTCGATGAACTCCTTCCTGGATTATGCAGAGAAGAATCTAAAGGAGCTGGAAGAAGATGAACATAAAGTCCTTTTACATGTTAGAGAAATTACAGAATATTTCCATGGAGATGTGAGCAAAGTAGATGAAGCAAATCCGCTAAGGATATTCGTGATCGTAAGAGACTTTCTGGGAATGTTGGATCATGTTTGTAAAGAGCTTAGGAACTTGAAAGTCCCAAGTAGTCCTAGCCCTCTGGCTCCATTTCGATAGAGTAGAATGTGTTTACTTGTGTGTTAATAAAATTTTTGTAATCCCAAACATTGATCAGTGAGGCTTTCGTGTTACAAATTTCTATGGCACTATCCAAATCCATATTTTAAGGGCATCCTATAAGGAAAACCAGAAGAACAATCATGGGTTTTGAACAAATAGCAAACAAGCATACAATAAGCAAATAATCAATGTTATTGTAACACCCTTTGATCCGATTTGTCGGATCCAAATCTCAGGTATTACCATACAGCATTTAACCATTTAGCAAAAACAGTTTATAATTTCTTACTTCTTTAAAACATGTTCTATGGCATTTTAATTGAAAAATCTATAAACTCATACCATACTTCTTTCTTCATTGCCAATTCAACTTTCTGATATGTTAGAAGAAATAAAGAATTAGAAAAATAAACGGAAAAGCGAAGAGAATGGAAAATAATGAAAAAAAAGTTAAATGAACATAAAAGAAAAAATTAAATAGCTTAAAACGAAAAAATATGAAGACCAATTGTATAATTTAACCTAAAATTTTTATTTGAAATGATAATTCAACGTACTACATCAACTTACCGTTATACCGTTAGCGACAATTAACGGCTCAGTGACTGAAATATTACAACACGATAATGTAAGTGGCTAAAACGCAACATTTCAAACATAAGTGAATAAAATATAACTTGAGGTAAACAATAGTGATCATGGATGTAATTTACCTAAAAATAATTAACAAATATTATTTTTTGAAAGTATAATTAATCAAGTAGAAGCCAATTGGGTGTGTTAGTAAAACATTTATAATTCCAAAGTATTAATCAATGAAGCTTTCGTCTTGCAGACTTGTTTGGCACTATCCTATAAGAAAAACTAGAAGAAACAACAGTTCTGGGTTTCAGCAAACAACAAACAACAAACAAGCACATAATCAATGATAACTTTTTCAACACTTGAAAATAAAAACTTAAAAAACATATAAAAGAATGATTATTATTATAAGTTCTAATCATATATGTTTTTATTTTTTGCACAATGTCTAGAACTAACCATAGTCCCTCCTCAACCTATAAATAGGAGAATAATGCGCTTCAGCGCACTTGAACCCACGCCCTCCTTTATTGACTACAATGCCCATGTTAACTGAGATAAGATTTAATTGAACCTTACAAATATAGATACTGACAAAAAAGAATTAGAGTAGAACTAATTCAGCTCCAGGGCGGTTTTTCATGAGCTGATGGGCCAAGTTTTGTGTCATTCTTTCCAGTTTTCCATGAATTACTATCTTCTCAAGCTTGATGGCGATTTTAAGCAAGTAAGTAACAAATTCAACTTCCACTGGTTGCCCCAAGAATCCAACTATTTCCACCTCCTTTAGGTACTTATTCGGCTGCGCCTCCTCCTTCCCCACCTCCTCTATTCCACTCTTGAATTCTTTATGGTCTTTAATCTGATTCAAAAGTTTCAGCATTCAACCATGTGTACAGCAATCATTTTACAAAGTGATTAAAAACATACAAAGTTTGTTGCGTGTTTCTGTGTGTCCTCCTCATAGAAGCTATTCTTATTAGGTAAACCCCCATCCCCATGTAGGGCAACACGTATCTTACTATAGGGTCAACACGTGAATCCTGAGTAGGGGTTCGCGTGCATGGTGATGTGAACCCATGCAGACGAACTATATATCAACGAGCTATACATGGTTTTGGGTTGGTATGGGAATCAGATCGGCCTGAGAATCGGGTAGAGGTGAATACCAAAACAATTTATCACTCATCTGGTCGAAGAAGAGTTACAAAGTGACTCTTCTGAGACCTGATATGTGCGTGACATGGGGACTTCGGAATGAAGCTTGTTAGGCACACTTCTTGTATAAAATTTGCCAATTATGCCTTGCCACACAATAGAAGGGTATAACTATAATAATTAGATTGCCTAGGAAATGAACCGTTAGGTTTTAGGTTCCTTTAAACTGACCCCTATGTAGCCCTAAAACCATTCAACCATTTGAATTTCAAATTCTTTGTGAAAGAGGTGTCATCGAGAAGAGAAATTAAGATTCAAAGGTAAAAATTCTAAAATTCCCCAAATTAGCATTCTAGTTAGTCTAGGTTTAGTAAGTCGTTATGGTCAGAACAAGGGGAAGTGGCCATAGTGGTGGCAGTGGTCGTGGTAGGTCTGATTCAGACCAACCTGCCGGTTCTCATACCAATCCACAATCCGACCAGCATGTATAGCTCGCTGATATATAGTTTACCTGCATGGGTTCGTATCACATGTAGACAAACCCCTACTCAAGAAACATGTGTTAAGATACGACCTGCATGGGGTCTACCTAGAAACACTCGCGTATATATTTGTTCATATAAAAAATCCCCTTATATTAGCATAACATCCAATATCTGCACATGAGTACGATAATATAACCCTTCAAGAATTCTCTAAATCCAAATAACATCTATAGCATGTTATCTGCAAAATGCAGAACAATAGCAAAAAAGCAGAAAGAACTAACCAGTAGTTTAAACTTGTGCAATAAAGGTGATGCCTCTATCAGAGATTTTAAAAGAAGGAGACGATTGTCAATACTGGCTGTAATACAGGTCAAGTTACGAAGACTGGTAAATTTGGGAAACCTTGGTAAATCCATCTAAGAGAGATCAATGAGTAATCGAATTAGCAAACAACTTTAGGTCCATTTTATAAATTGAGAAAATATATCAATTTGGCTTACCAGAAATAAACTTAACCTTAGAGTCACTAACTGAGGAAGATAATTATATAGCTGAGAAACGAGGTATGCAATGTTGAAGTCGAGCCAATTAGAGTAATCTAACTCAGTGAGTTTGGGCGCATACCATATATGAAATGGTACTTTCCGTAGTTTGTGATATTCAAAGGAAACAAGATTTGGTGCAGAAATCTCTATGGTTTGAATAGATTCAGAGTGAGATATGTTTAAGTGTTTCAACCTCAGTGATGAACATGAAACTTTAGGATGTATAAGCAGTGGCGAGTTTTTAAGATGGAGGGTTTCAAGCATGGGACAATTTGAAAGAACAAACTCCATAGCCTCATCACTTACACCCACATTCACCAAACAAAGACTAGTAAGGAATTCAATTCCCGGAAAACATTCTTTTGGAAAAGGGTAATAAGCATTCGAAGGACGATGCAGTAATGATGGGAAATCCAATTCCAGCTTTTTCACCTGCTTTCTCATGGCAATCTCAATCCATTTATCAATATAACGCTGTGAATCTTTGTCCAAGTAAAAACGAACTCTCAGCTCATCAATGGTTGAACCTTGGTGTGAAATCATAACATTATTGACCCATTCTACAAACTTAGAGCATTCTCTTTTCATATCCTCAACCGTCATATACTTCCCATCACGAAGATCCTTCAAATTTTTGACATGGCCGCCACGACAACATACTGGCAATGGAACATGGAAGTTAAAACCGGAAACAGGCAATGATTCCCAAAGCTGTTTCCATCGATGAGAAAGAAAACTGGTTTTCAGTACGGCTTCTTCGGGTGGGAGAAACGACAAGATGCCCATAAGAGCATCATCAGGTAATTCACTTATTCGATCCCTCCCATTATTCCCATCATGTTTCACCTTTTTTTTTTTTCAAATCAAACAAACACAAAGTTAAGCAAAAAGACATTCATGCAAATAAACCAAAGAATTATAATCTTTCATCTTCGACGAAAACCAAAACACAGTTCATATTATTAATTTATCATCCTAAAAAATAGAAAAAAATAAAAATAAAAGATGAGTTTCTTATAACATGATAACTGACCATCTTTGAGTTGGGAAGCTCCATGATCTCCTTTTAAGCAATAAAGCCAAAGCGAAATTAGGTTCTAAGGATGAAGGTTTATCGCTGGCGTTTTAAGAAATTTTAAGCCTTAAAAGAAAGAGAAATTTATAAAAATAATAAGTTTTTATTCATTTAAATTATACAGCAGTTAAGAATAATGAATAAAATCTTTTATAAAAAATAACAAATAAAATACATTAATAAATAAAACTATATAGAGTTTTTAATGGTTTAAATTACACATTTGAATATTTTAATTAATAAAAATCAATTATATTAATGTAGGAAATAAATATAAATACTTTTAAAAAATATGTATGCTGTGAAATAATAATTTTTTCAGCCTTTCTAATTATAAATTTTAGACATATAAAAGTATTAGACTTGTTAATGAGCCGGGCTGGATTCGGGTTAAGTCTTGATAAAATTTTAGGCTCATTTGATAGCCTCGAGTCTGGCTTGGCCCTATTAACATTTTTATATTATTTTTATATAATTTTTTTAAAAATATAATACATCATAAACACTAAAAATATTAAAATAAATGTTTACCAACAAATTGAAAATAAATTTTAAAAAAATCTTTATACTTAAATAAAACTAACATAGATGCAACTTAACTAGCAGATGTCCCTAAAATAGTAGCAAAATTAACAACAAAATAAGAATTATACAATATCCAAACAATAATAATAAAATAGTAGCAATATAATAATGAAATAGCAACAAAACAATGAGAAAACAATAATTTTTTTGTAAATTTGGGCCAAATCCAGCTAAAAAAAAACTTACCCAAAACTCGATCCATTTTCTAAACGGATTTTTTTTTGTCCAAGTCAATTTTTATACCTATATTTTTATTCAAATTCTCCTACTTTTTGAACGAGCCTTCGAGCTAAGCCAGATGAGGCCGCCCTGGACGGGTCTAAAAGCATGACTCTATCGTCCTTATAATAATTGGCATATACAGTTAATGGCAAAGAAGAATTAGAGTAGAACTAATTTTGCTCCAGGCCGATTTTCTATGACCTGATAAGCCAAGTTTTGTACCATTCATTTAATTTTCTCAACGAACTAGATCAAGTGTCGAAGACTGGTACACATAGGAAACATCCAGGGATTAATTTGAGTGATTAAAGAGTAATCGAATTAACAAAAAAAAAACTTTAAGCACCTCGAAATCAGGAAATGAATAATATCAATTATGTTTTACCTTTGGAAAAAGGGCCATATGAAACCTCAAAGTCATCAAATAAGATAATTAGATTGTTGAGCTAAGTCACTTGTTTCAAAATTGGGAGGATTTAAATAAAAATATAGGTTCAAAAAAATAGGTTTGGGCAAAAAAATAAGATTCATTTAAAAAATGAGTCGGACCTTGAGTAAATTTATTTTTTTTGCTCAGCTCGAATTTGCAAAAAGAAAAAAGAAAAATTTCTATTATTTTGCTGTCATGTCACTATTATGTTATTATTATTTGGATATTATATAACTCTTATTTTATTATTAATTTTGCTACTATTGTAAAGTCATTTTTTATTAAATTACACTTATCTTAATGTTATTTAAGTATAAAGATTTTTTATAATTTATTTTTAATTTGTTGGGAAACGTTTATTTAATACTTTTAGTGTTTTTGATGAATTATATTTTAATTTTTTTTATATAAAAAAAGAATAAAATAAAAAAATTAATATAGACGGGCCAAGCCAGGCTCGAATTTTAACAATTTTATTCAGGTCTAACTTGGGTAAAATTTTAAGTCCATTTTTAGATTAAACCCGGATTTAGAATTTTGTTAGGATCCGACTCGAACCTGACACAATCCATGAACAACTCTGAAGTGTTTAAGGTAGTAGCATTCAATGGCACTTTTTTTCTTCATCATATTCAAAGGAAACAAGATTTGGTGCACTGAATGATGAACCTGAAACTTTAGGATGTGTAAGCAGTCGTGAATGTTCAACATGGAGGCTTTCAAGCATGGGGCAATTAAAGGATTTGCTTAGAAGAAGCAAGAAGATCAATAAGAAGTTGCTATACCTGCTATACCTATCTCAAAATCCATTGTAGTCTAGGTGGTTAGGATACTCTACTCTCACCCGAGAGACCCGGGTTCAAGTCCCGGCAACGGAATTTCTTTTTAAAATTGGACCAATTTTACTTTTTCGCCCTTCAGGCTTTATCTGGTCTGTTTGTCTTTGTAGCTAATTGTATTATTGATTAAACCATTTTTATCTAAATGAAATTGAAACATGGCAGAAATTTTCAAATTTACTATATTTTGATGCCATCCATTAGGAGAAAATGTTATCTTTTCCCCTATGATTTAAATAAAACTAAAATTTTATCATGTATGTACGTGAAAGTCATGAATTTAAAGCATAAAAGCGTGTTTAAAATAACATATAATAAATAATAAAACGTATGGTTTGAAATCAATTAATAATAACACATAAAATGTGTACAATATTAAAATATAAAACAAACTAAATTGTAAGTAAAACGAATTTTATACATAAATACGCTAAGTTAAGAATACGAAATAAAGACATTTTGTTTTTATGATGTTGAAACCAACTCATTCAACAATTAATATGAGTTGAGTGATAATGAGGCTGTATTTTAATACTATTAAACATATGTTCAACCCTTGGATTTATAATTTATAATTATTTTATTTAAAGATATTATAAAAGTATGAAAAGATAGAAATGTGGCCATATTAATATTAATTATAATTTAAAATGATAAATATCAAAATTATATATGAACTTTGACCTAATGTGCAATGTTATGAATGATTTTTGATTTTGTATGATTTTGTCCATTAAATTTTATCTTGATTCAATTTTCACAATTTATTGATAACATTATCAAATTAGCACTATTTTACATTGATATATTGCATACATAAATGATTATATTAATCCCGTATAAAAATAAATGTATGTATTCACTTTTTAAATGTGCACAGTTGAATTAAAATCAAAGTTTCACATATACATGTGAATCACAATTCAAATTTCGTGTATAATTACGTCAAATCAAAGTTCATGTATCAAATTACACATTGGAGCAAAGTTCATTTATAAATTTGATATTTATCCCTAATTTAACATAGGGAGATATAACAGTGGCAGAGCATTCTATATAGGTTAAATTATGCTATTAGTCCTTATACTTTTCAAATTTGAAATTTTAGTTTTGACCCAAACAATAGTTAAACCAGCTTGGTTAAATTCAATTACTAATATTGTATTATGCACACTATTGTAAATTTGGTCAATATGTTCCAATTGGATTAGTCTAACTCCATATACTTCAATTTTAAAATTTTAATCTTGACACAAACAATAGTCATTAATGCATTAACTAGATTTTTGGTGAATAACATGTGGAAATAACAAGTAGATATAATATTACATATATGATAATATGTTTGCCGCATTAGATTTTGAAAATAGCAAAATTTAACTCAGCTAGATTGAACTCGATTTAAGTAGAAAGGACTTATTATGCTCATGGAGTCTCCTCAGCCCTAAGCTTCCATGATCCATTGGTTGACAATATTTCTTTCAAGTTTCAATTCACAAGTGCTAGCTTCCTAACACCATTCCAAGATCTCCATACAAAGCTTCAAACAAGCTTATTAATTTCTTTACAAACTCCATTTCCAATAGAATTGACTTTGCCATGTTTGATATGTTTCGTTCTTCTTTAATAGAATGAGAAATCGGTCCCGAATAGTGATGGAATGTAACGCCCAATAATCCACACAAAACCTCCAAGCACTGTCTTTCTTTTTCACTAATAACATTAGTGAAGAACACGGACTAGTGCTAGGATGTACGATTCCGTCATTAAGCATTGTTGCAACTTGTTCAATTTCTTGCTTTTGATAATGCAAGTATCGATAAGGACGGACATTGATTGGTGTGGCGTCAAAAGGCAAATGAATGACATGATCTGTTGATCTAGGTGATGGTAAACTCGTAACCTTTGTAAACACACCACAGAATTCATGGAGTAATGGCGAAAACAAAGCAGCATTTTGGCATTGTTTGTGGATGATTCAAAATGCACGGCCAAATTAAAAAATTCAGCCATTGTCTTAATTGCACAACATCACCTAAGAGAATTGAGTTGAATTTGTTGGGGACTGTCAGCACTAAGTCTTGCCCAACAAATTGTAGCGGGTCCCTGAACAAATTGGAAAGTCGAAGCTGCATAATTTGTTATTACTAGCCCCAACTTAGCTAGCCAAGCAACTCCCAAAACCATTTCAGGCCCATATAGAGGAAGAACATAAAAATCAGTGGCAAATGTAGCGCCTTGGATTATTAAAGACACATTGTGCACCATACCTTCACTTTGAATATGGTCGCCACTTCCCACCAAAACCGGAAAACTAGTGGATTGATCAATTGTCAAACCCAAGTGATGAGCAACCCGACTTTGAATAAAATTATGAGTACTTTCGCCATCAAGCAATACTTGAACTGAAGGACCCGTAATTGTCCCCGTGAAAACGCAATGTTGTCGACGAAGGGTATCTCGATGGTGCATCATAGGAGATGATTGTTTGGTCGGTTGGCAAACCCAGAGTATAAACTTTATCTATTGTAGCTCCAGTAGTCAAATGTTCCCCCGAATCAACCATTTTTGCTAGAATCTGATCGGAAATCGGTGATGACGTAGTAGACGGTGGTGGTTCTTCCGCACTGTTTGGGCAATCATCGTCAAGAAGAAACATTTGAGGACGAGTACACTTATGCCCTTTTCAAAGCATAAAACTTGCTCACGTCTATGTTGGGCTTCACCCTGGGTCAAATAACGACCCGGTCGTTTCGATGGATCTGATATGGTATGAGACTTGGAAAGACCTATCGATGGCTTTGGAAGTAGTCCTGTACCCATTGGTTTATGATCCTTGTGGTAGATACTTTTAAGCAGAAGACACTTAGTTTCAACCAATTTAACCAATTGTAAATGAGCTATACGAGTTGCATGGTTCAAGGAAGTGAGTTGAAAATAAAGTACCTCGAAAGTAATCTAATCATAGTAATTTTTGTCAAATTTTATACTATTTATTGTATATTTTACCGAGTTGGTATCACACTCAATTAGAGAAATTATAGAAATAACTTTTCATAATTAAAATAAGTTAAACCATTTAAGGGTATTTTAATCTTTTATTTTAACAAAATCAATAAAAATATGCATATGGTGAGATTTGAATCTACGCTAATTAGATTAATAAAATTTTAAATTTATTACTCAACCAAAGCTTTATTTTAATGTATTTTATACATTTCTATTTTAATATGCATAGTTTATTATCCCCATTAGTTGTATATATTTATACTATTTATTATTTGTTCAAAAAATCTATACTATTTATTAAGCCTTTGACTGAGTTGGTGTTATTATTCAAGGGTATTTAGTCTTTTTATTTTAACAAAAATTAATTAAATTATCATATTGTAGGATTTGAACCCACACCAATTAGATTTTCAAAATTTTAAATTTATCACTCAACTAAAGTTTCATTTTAATATATTTTATATATTTTTATTTTAATATACACAATTTATTATCTCCATCAAGTGTATATATATATTAATAATGGTTTTCATTGAGTTGGTGTTACAAGTTAACTTTATACTAACTCATAATTGAAGATAAAACCATAATAAATAACTATATAGTGTATTTAATATTGTTGATATGATGTATTTATATATTTAAATTTCGCTTTTACTCCTAATTTATTTTAATTATTTTATTTTAATATCATACATATTTCATATATTGTTATAATTAATTAATTTTTAATCTTAGATTTAATTACATATTTCATATATTGTTATAATTAATTAATTTTTAATCATAGATTTAATTATTTATTATATATTATTTTTAAACATACATTTATATTTTGAATATATGCTTCCCACGCATATGCAAGTTTGATAGGATTTGCAAATCGACGCTAGAAATAGGCCTAAACCAGATTCTACTCAACGACGACGTTTTAGTCTTATAACTTCGTACTTTTCATTGGAGCCCTAAGATTCAATTTTGGCGCGTTGATTTTGTTGATTTTCTTTATAGAATTTAGAAGTATATATCTTTGCGGGCAAATAAAAATTTCAATTCAGCCATTCAATTGAAAAAAAAAAAAGGAAAAGAACGTCTCTTTTTGAAACCCAAAATTTATCGGATCTTAAGCGCCGCTGAGTTAGGTCAGAATTCTGCACTTTTCTGCCTATGATTTTAAATTTTTCATTGAATTCCGTTTTCTTTAACTTTTGAATCCCAAAGCTTTCATGTTTGATTTTGTGTACTGAGATGAAGCTCGCGTAATCATATCGGATGCATTCTCATTTGTTTCCTTTTCAAAAAGTTATAGTGTTTGTCTCTTTGAATCACTTCTGCCTGCTCAGGGGAAAGGCATGGGTTTCTAGTGACATTTCATTTTTGAATGGATTACAGATAATATTAAGTTTATTAGAAACTTTACAAAAGGAAAGAGAAAGGATGCAAACTCAGCTGAGTCAACTAGCTTTTGCTTTATATGTATTTGTTTGAAATATGTTTGACCGAAGGATGACTTGTGTTTAATCCTTGGTTGACAGTTCTTATGAAATGGGAGGAAACGACGTGTCGTCTGATCAAGTTATTAAAAAACTTATTGAAATGGGATTTGAGCATTCTAATGCCATAGAAGCTGTAAAAGCTGTAGGACCGTCAGTTGATGATGCGGTTGAGTATGTTTTGAATGGTTGTGGTAGGAATCCTCTCAGTGGAACAACTAGTTTTCAATGTTCTTCAAGGGATGTAAAGAATCTTGGTAAGAGGGTTATGACATCTTCGCAATCTAACGGTGAAATCCGGCAGTCTAGGATATGGGAACATTTTCAACCCACAAGTAAACCTAAGCGAAGCAGAGGTAATGATGTATCTGATGGGGTCATGTCTGGATCCAAGGTGTTGCCTAGTCCTGTGGAAGAACACAAGGAACCAAATCTGCTTATAGATAATCAGTTTGAAAACGTGGCAGAACCTTCCCAAGTTTGCTGTTCTGAGGAGCTGAATATTGGAACAAATTGGGAGTTGAAGGTTAATGGTTTATTAAGAAAGCATTTTGGTTATTCATCCTTGAAGAGTTTCCAGAAGGAAGCCTTGGCTGCTTTGCTTGCTCATGAAGACTGTCTTGTTCTTGCTGCAACAGGATCTGGTTAATCTTATAATCTTTTGCTTGTCTTGTTTTTACGCTGTTCATTTTGCTATCTCATAACTTGGAGTACTAATTGTTTACCTTCTGCAGGAAAGTCTCTCTGTTTCCAGATTCCGGCATTATTAACAGGAAAGGTTGTAGTTGTGGTTTCTCCTTTGATAAGCTTGATGCACGATCAATGCTTAAAATTATCAGAACATGGGGTCTCTGCTTGTTTTCTTGGATCTGGACAACCAGACAGCAGTGTGGAGCAGAAAGCAATGAGAGGAATGTATAGTATTATATATGTTTGTCCAGAAACAATTCTGAGGTAGGAGCATATAGTGCCTCTTGTTTTTTTCTCAAAGAACATGTTTATTCTCTCTTTTCTTTTTCTTGTTATTGAGAAAGTACAAGTACTTCCGCGCAGACTGATAAAACCTCTTCAGAGGCTAGCAGAAAGTCGTGGAATCACATTGTTTGCAATTGATGAAGCCCATTGTATATCTAAGTGGGGCCATGATTTTCGGCCTGACTATCGGTATGTGTTCCTTATGTATTGGATGCCTGTTTTGGTTTCTTCTTGACTCAATCAGTAATTTATTTGGAGATTATGTGACTTAGGGTAAAACATAGGTTTTACTAAGCCATATCTTAAACGCATTTAAAGGACAGCCAAATGACTAATCATGGCTAAAGTAGCTGTGTTTTACACAGAGAGAGATGTTTTAAGTTTTTGTAACATGTTGATGTTTGATTTTACTTTTCTTCATTACCTTTGTATTTATTTGGCAATATCTCATTTTTAATGCCGCACATCTTTTTATAATTTGTAATTTCATTTTATTATGTCTTTGTAAGTTGTATGTATATTTTCCACTGTCAGGCGGTTGTCTGTTTTGCGAGAGAATTTCAGTGCCAGAAATTTAAAATTCTTGAAGTATGACATTCCAATTATGGCATTGACTGCTACTGCAACAGTTCAGGTTCGGCAAGACATTCTTGATTCTTTGTGCATGTCAAAGGAGACAAAGACTGTGGTCACTTCATTCTTCCGTCCAAATTTGCGATTCTCAGTGAGTTTTTACTTGTTTTGGCTGGTTTCAATCATATTTGGTATTTCTTCTTTGGCTTCCTTCTTTCAATTTACACTTCACTTGGAGTGTTTTCTTTTTCATGTATCAACTATCAAGAAAATTAAATGGTCTTGAGTTGTTCTTATTTTGTTTTATTTTTCTTTTTAATCTACATATTGAACTTCTCTTATGTATCCCTTATAATGAAATCCTGTGTTTTAGTGGAACCTCAGAATTTGGTTTCTGCTCTCTACAGGTGAAACACAGTAGAAAATCAGTGTCTTCATATGGCACAGATTTCTGTCAACTTATAGATGTTTATGCCAGAAAGAAAAAGGATGATGGAATGAAACAACCTCTAGTTTCTCATGAATCTCATTGTCCATCTGATTCAGATAAATTTTCTGGAAGTGGGTTTAATGACATTCAAAACAGTGACATCGAAGAAAGTGATGATGAGAGTTCAGAAAAGGAAAATGGTTCAATTCCTTCAAGGGGAAGGCAAATGTCAGTTGAGTATTTAGAAAATGAGGTTGATGTCTTTCAGAGTGCGGAAGATTGGGATGGTATCATCTACTGATACTTTAATTTGAGCTTCTATGCATGCTATTATTTGCCTTATGCTATAGACATGAAAAGATTCCAGCATCACTGTATTTCTACTATATTTTGATTGCTTTTATTTTTCAGTTGCCTATGGTGAATTTTCTGGACAAGTTCATTGCGAAGAATGGAATTCACATGGGTCAATAGAGAAAATAGATCCACCAAATAAACCAGAAGAAAGACTGAGGCTTCTGCAAGAGCCATTGGAACAAGGACCGACCATCATATATGTTCCCACAAGAAAGGAAACACTGAGCATTGCGAAGTATCTCTGCAAATTTGGAGTAAAGGCTGCCGCTTATAATGCAGCGGTAACTATTTAAGGAAAATTTACTCTGGCTCTACATTGATGCATATCATCTCCTTTTAATTATTAAGCACCTATTCTTTGATCTTTTGAGCTGTGGTTTGATGATGTCTTTTGTTCGTCTGCATTCTTAGCAAATCACACATTGTTTTCTTGCAATCGTTAAGCTCTAATTGTTTATGCACTTTTGAACAGTGGTTGCCAGCTTGGTACTTGTTAGTCTGTCAATGCTTCTCTATTATAAATACTGTTTTTTCTTTCTTTTTATTCTCACTGTTCTTGCCAAGGAACCGTCCTGATGTTCTTTCCATTAGACCTCCATCCTGGCATATTGTTCTGGTTATTTGTCTAGTGTTCTCAATGGTAAAAGCTTGCATGCTAGGTTCTACATGCTGATGATAAAGAGTTTTTATGTGCCTGATAAGCAGCTATTTATGAATTCCCCCCTTTTCTTCTCAGTTGCCAAAATCACATTTAAGGCAGGTTCACAAGGAATTTCATGAAGACTCCCTGCAGGTATGATTTGTCATGATTCACCTAGTTGATGAATTGGTTCTGTAAAAGTCTGTATTTTTATAGTATTCTGTATGTAAGGTCTTTCAGAAATTACTTTGTTTTTTCCCCCAAGATTAGATTTCTTTAAAAAATTCAGTCGGTTACTTTTCTGGTTCTGAAAAGCCAGAACCATTTATTGCCTTTAGATCATAGCCTAGATATAATTGATTATCCAATGATTAGCTTCCTTCTCTCCATATAGACTCCTACTTACATGGCTAATGCTGAATCTGCTTTTGTTTGCTCTGCAATCTTCTTCTCTGTTTAGACCCTAAGTATCCTTTTTCATTTTTTTTTGTTTATGGGATAAAATGATATTGTATAGATGAACTACTGTTTATGATCTAATCCTGCCATCTAACAGGAGAGTTATTTATGCAGGTTGTTGTTGCCACAATGGCTTTTGGAATGGGGATTGACAAATTAAATGTCCGAAGAATCATACATTATGGTTGGCCACAGGTCTGGCTTATGTGTATTTGTGCAGTTTTTGACTTGCATCATTAGATGATAGATCTTGCTGTGTGGGCACATTACCGGTTCTGTTTTTTTTTCCCCTTGCAACTTGTATGCCTATTAATTTTTCAGGTTTAAGTCTCATAATTGGCGGGATATAGTTATCTGTTTCTTGGTCACTTGAGCTTCTTAAAGCTTGATCCGTATTGCAGAGTTTGGAAGCATATTATCAAGAAGCTGGTCGAGCCGGAAGGGATGGAAAATTAGCAGATTGCAGTAAGCCTATTTGCTATTTTAGAATATAAGTCATGGTCATTGTTAAAGCTAAAACAGGCCTACTGTATTTTCTAATTGAGAAGTAATACATTTACCTGAAGTTTGCATTTGATCAGCTGTTTTACACTTTATTTTGGATGCATTTATAATGTGAACTTGACCTATCCTCTTTCTGCTAGCAGTTTTATATGTGAACTTATCAAGAATGCCAACACTTCTGCCTAGTAAAAGAAGCGAAGATCAGGCAAAACGAGCTTATAAAATGTTATCAGATTTCTTCAGGTTTACGTGGAAAAAATGTTATTGTTTTGCTCCCTCTCTTCCTCGATGTTCTATCACAACTTCTTATTCACTTGCAGATATGGAATGAATACTTCTTGCTGTCGAGCCAAAATCCTTGTTGAGTACTTTGGGGAGGATTTCGGTGATAAGAAGTGCCTCTTGTATGTAGCTTACTTTAAGGTTTTGTATGGTAGTATATGTAATGTTTTTTTGGGAATTTTGTATTATAATTCTTGTAGTATGAATACTTACTATATGTTTGAAAGGAAAATCAATCAATCTAGGCAGACCTATAAAACATAAGCTTATAAATATGTGTGTAATCCTTTAAGTTTGATCAAGGAGAACCGTCTTTTGTGCCAAATGATAAGGTTGTTTAATCAAATGATGTTTTTGAGTCTCTTTCTATAATCTTGCTTTTCTACCCTTGAGAAGAATAAGATCTCATTGAGATTTAGGAATTTATTTGTTCTTTTCTTTCCCCCCTTTATTCCAACTCATTAAGTGGAATTCTTTTTACTCAGGTGCGACATTTGTGTTGATGGACCTCCTAAGATGCTGGATTTGAAAGAGGAGGCAAACATTTTGATGCAAATGATTGCTGCTCGTTACGTAAGCGTGATTGTTTTCATTTTTATTTAATGTTTTACATTTTATTAAATTCTTGGAAGACCTCATGAAACAAATGAACAAATTATACACTTTAGGGTGAAACATATTTATGTTCTGAAATCTTCTGTTCATGATCTCGTATTGAATTGCAGGCAGAGAGCGGTTTCATGGACTACTCATATGATGATTCTCTGTGTAGTGATACTGAACGGCAAAAATTCCTAGTGAAGCCAAACCTTAGAGCTTTTGTTAATAAAATAAGGGAGCAGGTGATTGATCTCTCTTTCATGAATCTAACTGGTTTAACATATGTATACATGCTACTGGAGTTCTCGAATGCTATTTGATGATGGTCATATGATGGCCATATGCAGTCTCAAAAATTCATAACCACTGATCTGCTATGGTGGAAAGGTCTTGCTCGAATCATGGAAGCTAAAGGATATATCAGAGAGGGGGATGATAAGGTATGCACTTAACAACCAGCTTCTCCGATTTTAGTCCATGAATGAAAAATATTAACCTAAGGTTTTATCCCTTCAAAATACTAGGACAACTTAGCCACTTTAGCTTCTCCGATTTTAGTCCATGAACAAGAAGTATTAAAACATGCATTTCAAATACATGATGTGACCCGTACATTCAACTGGACTTTTAGATATGAATATTTCGCCTGACCACTCCGGTTTATTGTTTTACTGCACTGTCTTGTGCAGATCCATGTTCAGATAAAATTTCCGGAACCAACAAAAAGGGGACTGGAATTTCTTCAGTCTGAGAGTGATGAAGGTTTCCATGTTTACCCAGAAGCAGATATGCTTTACTCACTGAGAAAACCGAGAGCTTATTCCAGTTTCTCCGATTGGGGAAAGGGCTGGGCTAATCCTGAGATCCGTCGTCAGCGTTTAGACAAAATTCGGTCTTCAAACAGGAAACCACGAAAGCCAAGAATAAGGAAATCAAGAAAACATTTCTCGGATACTAGTACTTCTCGGGGTAGAATATCTGCAAAAATCTCGCAAAAGAAGTGAGCTAGCATATTTATTCCTTTCATTTTCCCAGTATAGGATGGTTAAAGTTTAGAGATTTAATCCATTTCATGAAGCAAACCATGGAGGAAGAGTAACACAAAAGCAACCAAGAACTTGTTAATGGAAAGAAGCAAGGAATCTCCACCCTTTACATAAACAGGACTTTCATTTCCCATTCTCCAAATAAACAGAAGCTTATTGATGGACTATGTTAGGATAATTTTCGCGGTTATCGGCTTTTCCACTTCGTTCATTTTCGTCCTACCGAGTTTGAAGAAATGGCACAGGCAGCAAGTTTCGATAGAGAAGCTAAGGATCATTAGCCAGGCATTGGAACATGCTGAAGAAAGAGTTGTGAGGTTTCAAGAAAGGCATGATCGTATACTTGGCCAAATATGTTCGTATTACATGGTTAATCAAGACCTTGAGGACGCCTTGGCCGGTGCTCGAGCTGCCATGAACGAGGCTTTGGAGTTCGCTGTTGGGCTGAGGAAAATGCAATTGCAGATTTTGAGGTCCTTAACTGAAGTTGATGCTTTTCATGTTGGATAGATGACAATTGAGAACTACTTATTAAGAGAATTAAAGTAATTTTCGTTTTACCTTTTTCAATTCTCTATAAAATTTTAAGTTGTTTTATATAATAATATTTTTATCTGGTATATTGAAACTAATTTCTTAAAAATGTCTTAGGTTGACTGAACTTTTTGGGTTTTTACATGAATAATGTAAAATAAATTAATATGTACAAAATAAGATAACAGAAATGATATTTACGAGAATAGATAAAATACACAGTAAGATATATGTACCGCCTGAACAATTTCTAATAAAAAATTATTTTTTGAGTGTAGCCAATTAATCGATTTATATTTTTATTTTGTATGGTAAATACGAGTTTTAGTATGCAGGAAAAAATAAAAAATATTTTTTATTTGGTACTTTCGATGTGTCAAGCAACATCTAAAGACATTTTAAAAAGAATTTTTTAACTGAAAATAAAATCTCATGTTTAAATTTTTATTCTTGTATTAAAAACATGAACTCGTGACCGAATGGTCCCTTTTATTGAGCTAATGCCATCTGACAGTTAGCTGCATTAGTTTAAAAAAAATTTAATTGAAAAAAAACTTGTGTTTTAATTTTTTTTCAATATTAAAAATACGAATTTATGACCGAATGATTACTTCCGTGTCAGCCGTCAGGGCCGCCTGAGAGCTTGGCTTCACCATGGACAAATCACATCTACATCAGAACATTAAAAAGGAGAATAAAACCAGCAAGAGAAGGGAGAAAATCACTCATACTTATCCAAAAATCAAAAGGTTAACTCCTATCAGAAAAACAGCAAAGAACAAAGAAGAAAAATGTGTGGTTGCTGTGCGAACATCAAGAGATGAGGCTAATCAGACCCGCCAATCCACCAACGATCATCTTCAACCTCTGTTGCTATCGATCCAGGTACTTTCTCTACCAAAAAATGATCTTTTCCCATGCTAAGCCCATCTTTTGCTAATTTATTAACTGCTTTGTTACACTTCCTAATTGCATGAAAATTACAATGTATAAATTGTTGAGCAAGGGATCTACCATCGGAAGTGCATACTTGATCTGACTTCAGTCCGCTGTTTGAATTTGTTGATCATCCTACGAGAATCTCCTTCCACAGTGATGCACCATAGCCCCAAAACTTTCACTTTTTTCTTTAGCTTTTTGAATCCTATTAAAAAAAGAATATTTCTGTGTTTGGCCCCTAAAATTTTCATAAACTTTTCCTCAACTTTTAGCGTCCTATTAAAAAAAGGGAGAATATTTTTGTGTTTGCCCCCCCAATTTTTTAAATTTATTTAAATAACATACATTTTTAAAAAGTAATTTTATTTGACCCCCGAAACAATTTTTGTTAAAACCTTATTAATTATTATTAGTTTAATTTTGTCAATTTATTTTTCGATCAATGAAATATATATATTTACATTATTATTAAATCAATGCTTTTTTTTAAAAGGCATTAATGTGACTTTTTTACCTATTTAATATAAAAAAATAAAAATATCTAAAATATGATACCTCCTAAATTATTTATGCAAATAGTATACCCAAGGTGATGGAGAGGCGGCACCACCACCCTTTTTTAACATGTGTCAGTTGTCTTGTCTATTATAAAATATTATTGAAGGAGGGTAATTGGTAGGCGGCATCAAAATGGGTTATTTGTACATGTTAAATATGGGTTTAGGGTCATATAGGTGGTGTACGATTTTGGGCTACGTTTGGTTATGCTCATCACATAGGCGACACCACTGGTGCCTATCTCATATAGGGGTGAACAAAACTCGATTCAACTCGAAAAAATTGAAAAGAATTTCAAATTTCAAGGTTAAACGAATCGAGTTATTTGAGTCCACTTGAATTTTTTTTTAAATTTCGAGTTCGAATCAGATTTGGTTTTTAAATTCAAATAACTCGAATAATCAAATAAACAGAATATCAAACTATAATAATTTATATTATTACCCCAAACTCCTAAACCTCTTCACTTTCTTCTCAAAACTTTTACTCCTTCATTCTTTCCCCCATAACTTTTGCTCGCCTCCCATCCCACCTCCCTTCTACCCTAAATACAAAAATGGGACACCATAACAATATTATAAATTAATTATTGAAATGTGTTATCCTGAACAAATTGTTAGGATATCCCATTTTTGTATTTTAATATTGCTTCTCCTATTATTGAGATAAAAAAGCCCAAATAGAAATTATTTACCTACTGAAATGTGTTTTTCAACAAACTAATTGAACTCAATTTTTTTAAGTTGCAGATATTAAAATAGGTTCTTTGATTAATAATGATAATCACATATCAAGAATGGTTAATGTAAGGGTAATAAAATTGTTATTTGTTATCTTATAAAAAGTTTCATGTCATTTACGTAAATAACAAGGTTATATTAACTATTTTGGTAATTTAATAATGTCAGAGCTCGTACTACGCTTTGAGGGGTCATGTGAATAATGTAGACTATCTATCGGATGATCGCCTTATGCCATACTTGAAGTCAGCCGGATTCAGATCAACGACATTGATACGGATGTTTGATTTGCGATACGACTTAATATCCGCTTTAGTCTAGCGATGACGACTTGAGAGTTGCACATTTCATTTGCCATGTGGAGAGTGCAACATCACTTTAGAGAATGTTGCACTGCAACTTGGGTTACCAATCGACTGGAGTGCGGTTACGGACGTAAGTACGATCTCTGAACTCGTCGCCCTTTGCTATAACTTATTGGGAGTCTCATTCGGTGACGTTAAGTTGAAATTTACGGGTTTGAGATTTTCATGGCTGAAAGCCAATTTTGAGCATTTACCGAGTACTTCCACCGAGCGAGAGGTGATGTGCGCCACTCGAACATACATTATGCACATTATTGTAGGTGTACCCATACCGGACACAAACAACAACAAGGTGTACTTGCTGTACTAGCCACTGTTAACTAACTTGCAAAACGTCCGTTCGTATAGTTGGGGTTGGGTAGTACTAGCTATATTGTATCGCAAGCTTTATTGGACGACAAAGCCTTCTGCTGTGGACATAGGCAGCTGCCTCATATTGTTGCAGTATTGAGCCCTTTACCAGATGCTTTTCCTGGTATCAGTTTGTCACTAAGAATACGTGTCGAAACCATTTTTTTGTAAAAGATTTGACTTTAATTTTGAAAACAAAAACGAATATGGGAGTTGCCACCCATCTTTTTTTAATGAGATGTGATCGGGTCACCTCGTAAAGCGGTTGTTTTTAATAAACGGTTTAGATTTATTAAAACAACGTTTTTGGTCTGCTAAATTCAGAAAAACAGGTTCGGGAGTCGGTTACGTACGAGGAAGGATTAGCACCCTCGTAACGCCCAAAACTAGTACCTAGTTGATTAATTAACGTCTTAGTGTCAAGAATGGAAAATTTGAAGAGCTTTTAAAAATACGATCCTTTGTTAAAATATTGCTTAATTGAAAATTGAGACTGTCATGTTTCACGTTAATCGAGAAAAAGAATTATGTCCTGTAGGTTAGGAGACGTTACCCATCTAAAAACGAAGCCAGCTTGTTAGCACATATTCCAAAAAAATTAACAAATATTTGTGGTTTAAGTTTACAAATTTATTTTACCTATTTACAAGTGGCCACATATGTGGTTGGTGATCCACTGATGCTAGAAATGACATTTTGTACAGAGCCCAAGACTGCAGCAAGATCAAACAATCGAATATATCTTGTGTTTCGTGTCTTGTTGCCTGATAAAGCTCTCGATACAACATCGTCAATACTATCGAGCCCTAATTGTAAGAACGAGTCTGGTACAAATTGGCAATAGAGGCAAGTACATAATATGGACCTTATTATTATTTACGTACGACATAAGTACCCCTATCAACTTCAATATATATGCTCGAGCAGTGCACGTTAGCTTGAACTCAGTGGCACTGTTCGATAAGTGTTGGAAATTTTCATTCAACCAAGAAAATTTCAAATTGGTGAATCTGACTTCCCCGTTACCTGGGGAGTCTCCAAGTAACTGGTAGTATAGGGCCAAAGGTTCGAATACTTTTCTTTAACCCATGACCACTTCACTATTAGCTGGGAGCACAAGTTGCATCGAGACATCTTCTAAGGTGATGGTACACTCTCCACATAGTAAATGAAAAGTGTGAGTATTTGGGCGCCGCTGCTCAACCAAGGCGGATGTTAAGTTTTCCCTCAAGTCAAACATCCGGACCAATACACTTGATCCAAATTCGCCAGCCTCCAAGTATACATAATCTGTTCGTTCGGACAGTACCTTGGAAAATGGACTCGTGATCTCAGTACCCGATATTCATCCTGTCCATATCATATAACCGATTTTTGTTAAATTAGCTGAGTAAATATAAATTATGCTGCAACTCTATAATTATACATATAATCTTCAATAATAAATATGACAAAATTTTACTATCTCGTTTATCATCAAAGTAGTGTGATCGACAGCTCGGAGTAGAGAACTCATATTGATGTTTGCAAAAAAATTTCAAAATTAATAGACACTTAAAAAATTAAATATAGTTAAATATTATATTATCATAATTACTTTAATATAACATACAAAAATTACAATAAAAAAAATTAACATACTTTAAACCTATTAACTTAATATAAAACCAACACAACAAACTCAACACTTCAGATATTTGCCAAAAATAATCTGTTCAAAATTTGTTTTTGACCTTTAATTTTGGGTAACATGTATGCTAGGTGAGGGACCAACTAAAAAAATGGGGGGCAATTTATAAAGGGAAGGTCATGAGAGGGGAAGTAAAGAAAAAAAAAAGAGGATGGAAAGAAGGAAAAAAAAGCTAATGCGTGCATGAAAAAGCATACGATCACGGTTTTTCTCACACGTGCCAACTTTTTTTCTTCTTTTTTCCCCTCTCACGACTTCCCCCTATAAATTGCCCTCCATTCTTTTAGTTGGTCCCCCACCCAGCACACATGCTACCCTAGAATTAGAGGTCAAAAACAAATTTTGAACGGTTTTTATTTGATAAATATCTGAAGTGTTGAGTTTGTTGAGTTGGTTTTATCTTAAGTTAATAGGTTTAAGTTTTGTTAATTTTTTTATTGTAATTTGCGTATGTTATATTAAAGTAATTATTATAATATAATGTTTAACTGTATTTAGTTTTTTAAGTATTTGTTAGTTTTTTTAAAAAATTATGTAAATATCAGTATGAGTTATCTACTCGAAGCTATTGGTCACACTACTTTGATGATAAACTGTAACACCCCAAACCCGGGCTGGATGTTATGACTGAATCTGGCTATGTCACATGGAAGTGCGTTTGAAAATCATATCATTGCTAAAACCATTTTCCGTTTAGAACTTATAATTATCTTTCATTAATTCTCGAATCGTGACTCATTTCTAAAACGTTATACTTTGTAGAAGCTTTTTTTAAAAATAATTTACGTGTACGTGATATTTTGATAAAACATTCACCTCTTTTGAAAACCCAAGTTTTACATACTTTTAGCAGATATAAACAGAAAATAGTATAAAATCTAAATTTTAGGTAAAAATTTAGAGGCCATTATTACAGAAAAATACCCCAAAATAAAACTTAAAATCGTAAATAAGTATCGAATAGCAAAAAGGAGTCGTGTGGCCACCGCTGAATCTTCTGCCACACCGATTCGCCTATGTCTAGGGATTACCTGTACAGATTAAATAGAAGGGGTGAGTTTACGTAAACTCAGTGTGTAATCCCCATGCAAACAAACAGACAATAAAAGATAATCTCAGTTTGTGCCTAAGCCATTTTCAGTATCAGTATCAATAAGCATTAGGGCCTTAGCCCATCAGAGTATAGTAACAATGACAGTTATGCAGTTATAAAATCCTACCCAACTAGCCTCTACACTCTATCTCCGTCCAACTCTACACTCCATGTGGGGATATAATCAACCCACCTATCCTTACACTCCAAATAGTACCGAGTGCGGCACTAGACAGTAGTTGCAGCTGTGCTGCTAGTGAGTTAGGCTTGAAGCCTTTCAATACACTTCCTCCAGCCAATATTAGTCCACAACCCAATGCAATGCATCATACAGACATTTCATGGTATCATGTATAAACAGTACAATGTATATAGTATGCTCAACATACAGATATACATATCTATCTCATATAGGCATATAACAGTCTTTCAATCATTTTAGTCAATTGGGGGTCTAGGTAAACTTACCGACCCTTTAGTAGGCTCACAGTCGACTTGGGCGACCCGTGCAACCTTAGCAGTCAAATAGTGAAAATAGGCCCACGACTTATGTTTAGGGGTGTTCATTCGGTTAATCGACCCGAAATTGCTATAACCGAATTAACCGACCTTCCAAAATTTTTAACCGTTAACCGAACTGAATTTTTAAAAAAAAAATTAACCGAACCGAATTTTTTTGGTTAATAAGGTCGGTTAACCGAATTAACCGAAAATTATGTGTTTTTTTATTTTTGGTTAAAAATTACCCGAATTACCCGATTAACCGAATTAACCGAATTACCCGAAAATTACCTGAATTTCCCGAAAATTACCCAAAAAGTTCGGTGTTGAGCTTGAGAAAAAATTGGGTCGGGTTTAATTTGACCTATTTTAGGCCCTACCCTGTAAAATTCGGTTTACCCGATTTTTTTCAGTTAACCGACCGGTTTCAAACTGATTTAACCGCTAACCAAAAAAATTAAAAAATTAACCGACCCGATCAATTTTTTGATTAACCACCAATTAATCGAACTTCGGTTGTTAATCAAAAAAATCGGGTTAACCGAATTATGCACAGCCCTACTCATGTTGCATGCCCTTGTGGGCCCACACGTAGGTGTGGTCCACATAAGCCCAAAATGGCCTTGGCCGTGTGGTCTAGCCCAATATTTCTACACGTCCGTGTGGTTTACCCATGTGAGGCCTATGCACTCGTGTGGCCTACACGGCCCAATTTAACCCGGCCCATGAATTACACATGGCCAGCCTTGTTGATCACACACCCATGTTCGACCATACGGCCTACGACCGCTTGTGTGGCGTCGGTAATCACATTATTCGGTATTTCACCGATTTCTATTTTCAAAGTTTTGTTTACACACCTAATACAATTTCACTGTTAACTCTACCACGAGTACTCTAGAACCTTCGAACAAGCACATGAATTCCATACGTCTATAACATCGATGGACGATCAACAACCCCTTAATAAGCTCTGATAACACACTAACGCTATAGAAGGGACGAAGCTACGAAGTTGGTATTCAAGATAAAAGTAAAAAGAAGAAGACGGAAGGCAAAACAAAAGAA
Source organism: Gossypium raimondii (assembly GCF_025698545.1). NCBI lineage: Eukaryota > Viridiplantae > Streptophyta > Magnoliopsida > Malvales > Malvaceae > Gossypium > Gossypium raimondii. The sequence goes on from NC_068575.1 coordinate 8,040,613, forward strand.
ATCGACAGAGAATGGAGTAGGAAGAGATAGATTTCGGCACAATAAGGAGAGGGAAAATGAATGAAAAGTCGACAGCAACAGAGGAGAAATGGTAGAGCAAAAAGAAAAGAGGAAAAAAATTATGCCAAATGATCGAAATTGGGAGAAAGAGAGGTGAGAGCCGAAATTATCAATTCACCAAATCGGGATGACTCCACAATCCCATATTTTCCTCCTCAAGTCACTCTAACACTTCAATCTCATATTTTCCTCCTAAAATCACTCCAACACTCCCCCACCATGCCACTACTACGCAGAAACCCACTCAAAACAACCTCTTGCCAAAACAAAGAGTAAAAATTATCTCCTTTACCTATGCGGGGACTCGAACTCCAAACCTCTTGCAACATTAGCACTCCACTTAACCACTAAACCAGCAGGCCCATTCTGACATATTTCACCAATATTTATTTATAAGCCTACTGGTTAGAGATAAAGGTTTATTCAATTAAAACAAAAATTTTGCCCAAGCTAAGGCTTGAACTTGGGACCTCCCAAACACTCCCAGAACACAGACACTAAAGCTGACAAATATTTGTATCGTAATCATACAAAAATAAATATATAAGAGATTTTTAGGGCGTTACAACTCTACCCCCTAAAAGAAAATTTTGGCCTCGAAATTTTACCTCATTAGAACAGATGGAGATACTATTGACGCATCGCATCCTCAGGCTCCCACGTGGCCTCCTTGGTGCTATGATTACACCAGAGAACTTTAACTAGTGGGATGGATTTTCTTCTTATAACCTTTACATCTTGCTCTAATATCTAAACTGGTTCCTCTTCAAAGGTCAGATCTGGCCTAACCTCGATCTCCTCAATAGGAACAATATACGTGCGATCAGAGCGGTAGCACCTTAACATAGAGACGTGAAACATGTCGTGAATCTGATCCAATTTAGGAGGTAACTCCAACTGGTAAGCAACTGGTCCCACTCGCTTGAGCACACGATAAGGTCCAATAAATCTAGGGCTCAACTTGCCATTGCAACCAAATCTCAGTACCTTCTTCCACTGTGAGACTTTGAGAAAAACAAAGTCCCCCATTGAATACTCAATCTCTCGACACTTCATGTCGGCGTAGGACTTCTGCCTATCAGATGCCGCTTTCAGTCGGTCTCGAATCAACCTAACTTTATCCTCAGCATCAAAAACTAGTTCTGGGCCAAAAACATGTCATTTGCCCAACTCAGTCTAACATGAAGGTGTGTGACACCTACAACCATATAATGCCTCGTAAGGTGCCATCTGAATGCTAGATTGATAGATTTTGTTATAAGTAAATTCTGCTAGTGATAAGTAATCCTCCCAACTGCCTCGAAAATCAATTACGTAACCTCTCAATATATCTTCCAGTATCTAAATCACCCTCTCTGTCAGACCGTCAGTCTAAAAATAGAACGTAGTATTGAAGTCCAATCTTGTACCCAGAGCTTCATGTAGCTTCTTCCAGAACTGAGACGTGAAGCGAGGATCCCTATTAGATATAATTGAAACC